>NC_134833.1:149900019-149950526 GCF_004210375.1 Tachypleus tridentatus | reverse complement strand
AATTTTGAATGCAATTCATTAATGAATAGAACAGATATATAATATACAGTTTTGTATTCGCATTAAAAATACGGAGAAACATGATTTAAAGGATTTTATTTAGATTTCGTACACTGTTGCATCCTTACAGTTTGCACTTGGATGAAAAGTGTGGTCTAAGTTACACGTGAAAAGTTATTGAACAAAACAGCTTGGTTTTGAGCAATCATTTTGCGCATCCCTACGTTAAAACTCACGTGATCTGTCGGTTTAAAATATTTACCACATGTAAAGATGAGTTGTTTTAGTTTTGTAATTCGGATTAAAGGTGGTTGATATTGAGAAACTAAACTATATGGGTAAAGCACGTGCAGATACATTTGTATTCAGATGAAGCAGCTTTGATTAGCAGTTTCGAAATGACATTTTTAAAAGAAACATACAGGTAGAAAAGTATTGTTCATTTCTCACCTTTAAGCTCAAATTAGTTAAATTTTAAAGAAATTTTCCTGATTATTAATAGCATTTAACGTTACGTGCTATTTACTTCAGTGATTAGTGTAGTGTTTGTAGCATTTGTCCCTCTTGCATACGGAAATGACAAAAAAAACCTAAATTTTGTAACTACAAATGAAGTTATAATAGGCGTTTTAGAAATAAAACTACCACCATATAGTTTAAAGAACCAGGATTGGTTAATGATAAAACCTATTCCGTATAATAGAGTTGCGATCTCTTGGCTAATGTTAATAATTTTCGAGTGTAACTTTCTTATTGAGGTTGTTTAGTATATTGATTGATATTTTGTTTTACCCACTATCATGCCATTAATTCAGTAAAACCGCAGCCTAGCAAACTAATGAATAAATATTTACTATAAACGTCTTACCAACTAAGTGTAGCTACCATATTTGTAGCTAATATTGAGTCTATTTCTTTCAGTCTCATAATTAATGCATTCTCTTTTCACACCCAAGGTGTTTTATTTATTAAATTAACAGTTTAATTCAACACTTAGAGGAAAATTATTTTCAATAATGTCTGGTGTTGTGCAATCTTTAATATTTACCGTTTATTTAAAAACAAGTTTCATAACTAAGCTGAAGTATTTAATTATAAATACATACTCAGTGAAAAAGTTAAACAATATAACAATATACTACAACAATTACTGAAACGAAACAAAGAAATAACAATTAATCGGAAGCGTTTAATGAAGTAAGATACACAGAAACAGTGACTGAGTTTTATAAACCGGTAATTTAAATTAGCAACTTAGTTTGTTTGTTTTCGAATGTCGCGAAAAGAAACTCAAGGACTATGTGCGATAACCATTCATAATTTAGTAGGGTAAGACTAGAAAGAAGGCAGCTAGTGATCACCACCTACTGCCAAATCTTGGGCTATTCTTTTACCAACGAATAGTAGGATTGACCGTCAAAGTCTAACGCCCCCACGGCTGAAACGGCTAGCATGTTTAGTGCGATGGGCATTTAAACCCGTGACCCTAAGATTAAGAGTCGAACGCTTTAACCCACCTGGTCATGCCGGGCTATATTAGGTACTTGAAAAACTACCTAAAACAAAATAAAGGTTTGAATGAAATGTAATATTAGATATTTACAATTGTAGAGCAGCAAGAACTTTTATCACCAGTTTAATAAATAAACCAGATTTAATTGAATAAATAATTGAAACAACAGGAATATTAAATAAATAGAAAAGTTTATTATAGGAATTGTTTATATAGAATAATGTTAGATTTACCACTAGTTAATATAATAATAATGTTAAGTTTACAACTAGTTGATATAATAATAATGTTAGGTTTACCACTAGTTGATATAATAATAATGTTAGGTTTACCACTAGTTGATATAATAATAATGTTAGGTTTACCACTAGTTGATATAATAATAATGTTACGTTTACCACCAGTTGATATAATAATAATGTTAGGTTTACCACTAGTTGATATAATAATAATGTTAGATTTACCACTAGTTGATATAATAATAATGTTAGGTTTACCACTAGTTGATACAATAATAATGTTAGGTTTAAACTAGTTGATTTTATAATAATGTTAGGTTTATCACCAGTTGATATAATAATAATGTTAGGTTTACCACCAGTTGATATAATAATAATGTTAGGTTTACCACCAGTTGATATAATAATAATGTTAGGTTTACCACTAGTTGATATAATAATAATGTTAGATTTACCACTTGTTGATATAATAATAATGTTAGGTTTAAACTAGTTGATTTTATAATAATGTTAGGTTTACCACAAGTTGATATAATAATAATGTTAGGTTTACCACCAGTTGATATAATAATAATGAGGTTTACCACCAGTTGATATAATAATAATGTTAGGTTTACCACTAGTTGATATAATAATAATGTTAGGTTTAAACTAGTTGATTTTATAATAATGTTAGTTTTACCACCAGTTGATATAATAATAATGTTAGGTTTACCACCAGTTGATATAATAATAATGTTAGGTTTACAACTAGTTGATATGATGATATTAGGTTTACCACCAGTTAATATAAAGTTATTCCAGCCGTAAGTATAGCTTACATCTTTAGTGTATTCTAGTTAAATCAAACTTTAATGAACAAAAATAAGACATTAAACATTATTAACAAACCTGAACAAGCAGACAAACAGTCTGCTATTGTTTCATATCGGTTTCCGTTCCCGCCACAACCACCGAAATTAAATTTCTTACACTGGTGGCTTTCGGGATCGTAGTAATATCTTGGTATAATAGCTTCACAAGGTCCTGTAACAGGTGGAGACTGGCAGTCTTTATCCAGACCTGTGAAGAATAAAGTGATCATTCCCTCTTGAAGTTGGTTTGGTTGTTTTTTTTTTAATTTCACGCAAAGCTACACAAGGGCTATCTGCACTAGTCGTCCCAAATTTAACAGTGAAATACTAGAGGAAGGCAACTAGTGATCGCCACCCACGGCCGCCAACTATTGGGCTAACGAATAATGGGATGGACCGTTATATCATAACACCCACATGGCTAATAAGGCGAGCATGTTTGGTGCCACTGGGATTCGAACCCGCGACCCTAAGATTGCGAGTCGAACGTCTTAACACACCTTGCTTTGCCTGACCACCCTCTCCTACTAGGTAAGGCCCGACATGGCCAAGAGTAGCCCAAGAGTTGGCGGTGGGGGGTGATGACTAGCTGCCTTCCCTCTCGTCTTACACTGCTAAATTAAGGACGGCTAGCGCAGATAACACTCGTTTAGCTTTGTGCGAAATTTAAAAGAAACTTTCGTTTCAGTTATACAATCATGAAAAACAAGACTGTTACTAACTGGATTTAAGTCATTGACATCTTATAATCCATTAGAGAACAGCTTTTTTTTACTAGTCCTCTCCATCTTTATGACTGACAGACTGTAAGACATCTTCACCAACATCCAAGATGGTACAGTTTTAAGTTCTCTCATAATTGTACTTATTAACCTCACCTATATCTGTTTCACATAGATGATTTAACAATTTTCACATTCTCTAACTGTGTTAACTGAAACTATCATATATTCTCAGTGATTTTGTTCTGCTGCACATTAACTACAAACAAATTTTGAATGCAATTCATTAATGAATAGAACAGATATATAATATACAGTTTGTGTATTCGCATTAAAAATACGGAGAAACATGATTTAAAGGATTTTATTTAGATTTCGTACACTGTTGCATCCTTACAGTTTGCACTTGGATGAAAAGTGTGGACTAAGTTAGACGTGAAGAGTTATTGAACAAAAACAGCTTGGTTTTGAGCAATCATTTTTGCGCATCCCTACGTTCAAACTCACGTGATCTGTCGGTTTAAAATATTTACCACATGTAAAGGTGAGTTGTTTTTAGTTTTGTAATTCGGATTAAAGGTGGTTGATATTGAGAAACTAAACTATATGGGTAAAGCACGTGCAGATACATTTGTATTGGTTAGATCAAGCAACTTAGATTAGCAGTTTCGAGATGACTTTTTTAAAAGAAACATACAGGTAGAAAAGTATTGTTCATTTCTCACCTTTAAGCTCAAATTAGTTAAATTTTAAAGAAATTTTCCTGATTATTAATAGCATTTAACGTTACGTGCTATTTACTTCAGTGATTAGTGTAAATAATAGTGTTTGTAGCATTTGTCCCTCTTGCATACGGGAAATGACAAAAAAACTGTGTATCTAAATTCCTTGGCGTAACTACTAATGAAGTTATAATAGGCGTTTTAGAAATAAAAACTACCACCATATAGTTTAAAGAACCAGGATTGGTTAATGATAAAAACCTATTCCGTATAATAGAGTTGCGATCTCTTGGCTAATGTTAATAATTTTCGAGTGTAACTTTCTTATTGAGGTTGTTTAGTATATTGATTGATATTTTGTTTTACCCACTATCATGCCATTAATTCAGTAAAAACCGCAGCCTAGCAAACTAATGAATAAATATTTGCTATAAACGCCTTACCAATAAAGTGTAGCTACCATATTTGTAGCTAATATTGAGTCTATTTCTTTCAGTCTCATAATTAATCCATTCTCTTTTCACACCCAAGGTGTTTTATTTATTAAATTAACAGTTTAATTCAACACTTAGAGGGAAAATTATTTTCAATAATGTCTGGTGTTGTGCAATCTTTAATATTTACCGTTTATTTAAAAACAAGTTTCATAACTAAGCTGAAGTATTTAATTATAAATACATACTCAGTGAAAAAGTTAAACAATATATCAATATACTACAACAATTACTGAAACGAATTAAAGAAATAACAATGAATCGGAAGCGTTTAATGAAGTAAGATACACAGAAACAGTGACTGAGTTTTATAAACCGGTAATTTAAATTAGCAACTTAGTTTGTTTGTTTTCGAATGTCGCGAAAAGAAACTCAAGGACTATGTGCGATAACCATTCATAATTTAGTAGGGTTAGACTAGAAAGAAGGCAGCTAGTGATCACCGCCTACTGCCAAATCTTGGGCTATTCTTTTACCAACGAATAGTGGGATTGACCGTTAAAGTCTAACGCCCCCACGGCTGAAACGGCTAGCATGTTTAGTGCGATGGGCATTTAAACCCGTGACCCTAAGATTACCCGTCGAACGCTTTAACCCACCTGGTCATGCCGGGCTATATTAGCTACTTGAAAAACTACCTAAAACAAAATAAAGGTTTGAATGAAATGTAATATTAGATATTTACAATTGTAGAGCAGCAAGAACTTTTATCACCAGTTTAATAAATAAACCAGATTTAATTCAATAAATAATTGAAACAACAGGAATATTAAATAAATAGAAAAGTTTATTATAGGAATTGTTTATATAGAATAATGTTAGGTTTACCACTAGTTGATATAATAATAATGTTAGGTTTACCACTAGTTGATATAATAATAATGTTAGGTTTACCACTAGTTGATATAATAATAATGTTACGTTTACCACCAGTTGATATAATAATAATGTTAAGTTTACCACTAGTTGAAATAATAATAATGTTAGATTTACCACTAGTTGATATAATAATAATGTTAGGTTTACCACTAGTTGATACAATAATAATGTTAGGTTTAAACTAGTTGATTTTATAATAATGTTAGGTTTATCACCAGTTGATATAATAATAATGTTAGGTTTACCACTAGTTGATATAATAATAATGTTAGGTTTACCACTAGTTGATATAATAATAATGTTAGGTTTAAACTAGTTGATTTTATAATAATGTTAGGTTTACCACCACTTGATATAATAATAATGTTAGGTTTACCACCAGTTGATATAATAATAATGTTAGGTTTACCACTAGTTGATATAATAATAATGTTAGGTTTACCACAAGTTGATATAATAATAATGTTAGATTTACCACTTGTTGATATAATAATAATGTTAGGTTTAAACTAGTTGATTTTATAATAATGTTAGGTTTACCACAAGTTGATATAATAATAATGTTAGGTTTACCTCCAGTTGATATAATAATAATTTTAGGTTTACCACCAGTTGATATAATAATAATGTTAGGTTTACCACTAGTTGATATAATAATAATGTCAGGTTTAAACTAGTTGATTTTATAATAATGTTAGTTTTACCACCAGTTGATATAATAATAATGTTAGGTTTACCACCAGTTGACATAATAATAATGTTAGATTTACAACTAGTTGATATGATGATATTAGGTTTACCACCAGTTAATATAAAGTTATTCCAGCCGTAAGTATAGCTTACATCTTTAGTGTATTCTAGTTAAATCAAAGTTTAATGAACAACAATAAGACATTAAACATTATTAACAAACCTGAACAAGCAGACAAACAGTCTGCTATTGTTTCATATCGGTTTCCGTTCCCGCCACAACCACCGAAATTAAATTTCTTACACTGGTGGCTTTCGGGATCGTAGTAATATCTTGGTATAATAGCTTCACAAGGTCCTGTAACAGGTGGAGACTGGCAGTCTTTATCCAGACCTGTGAAGAATAAAGTGATCATTCCCTCTTGAAGTTGGTTTGGTTGTTTTTTTTTTTAATTTCACGCAAAGCTACACAAGGGCTATCTGCACTAGTCGTCCCAAATTTAACAGTGAAATACTAGAGGGAAGGCAACTAGTGATCGCCACCCACGGCCGCCAACCATTGGGCTAACGAATAATGGGATGGACCGTTATATCATAACACCCACATGGCTAATAAGGCGAGCATGTTTGGTGCCACTGGGATTCGAACCCGCGACCCTAAGATTGCGAGTCGAACGTCTTAACACACCTTGCTTTGCCTGACCACCCTCTCCTACTAGGTAAGGCCCGACATGGCCAAGAGTAGCCCAAGAGTTGGCGGTGGGGGTGATGACTAGCTGCCTTCCCTCTCGTCTTACACTGCTAAATTAAGGACGGCTAGCGCAGATAACACTCGTTTAGCTTTGTGCGAAATTTAAAAGAAACTTTCGTTTCAGTTATACAATCATGAAAAACAAGACTGTTACTAACTGGATTTAAATCATTGACATCTTATAATCCATTAGAGAACAGCTTTTTTTACTAGTCCTCTCCATCTTTATGACTGACAGACTGTAAGACATCTTCACCTACATCCAAGATGGTACAGTTTTAAGTTCTCTCATAATTGTACTTATTAACCTCACCTATATCTGTTTCACATAGATGATTTAACAATTTTCACTTTCTCTAACTGTGTTAACTGAAACTATCATATATTCTCAGTGATTTTGTTCTGCTGCACATTAACTACAAACAAATTTTGAATGCAATTCATTAATGAATAGAACAGATATATAATATACAGTTTTGTATTCGCATTAAAAATACGGAGAAACATGATTTAAAGGATTTTATTTAGATTTCGTACACTGTTGCATCCTTACAGTTTGCACTTGGATGAAAAGTGTGGTCTAAGTTACACGTGAAGGTTATTGAACAAAACAGCTTGGTTTTGAGCAATCATTTTGCGCATCCCTACGTTCAAACTCACGTGATCTGTCGGTTTAAAATATTTACCACATGTAAAGGTGAGTTGTTTTAGTTTTGTAATTCGGATTAAAGGTGGTTGATATTGAGAAACTAAACTATATGGGTAAAGCACGTGCAGATACATTTGTATTCAGATCAAGCAACTTTGATTAGCAGTTTCGAGATGACTTTTTTAAAAGAAACATACAGGTAGAAAAGTATTGTTCATTTCTCACCTTTAAGCTCAAATTAGTTAAATTTTAAAGAAATTTTCCTGATTATTAATAGCATTTAACGTTACGTGCTATTTACTTCAGTGATTAGTATACAAAACCTATTTTGTATAATAGAATTGCGATCTCTTGGCTAATGTTAATAATTTTCGAGTGTAACTTTCTTATTGAGGTTGTTTAGTATATTGATTGATATTTTGTTTTACCCACTATCATGCCATTAATTCAGTAAAAACCGCAGCCTAGCAAACTAATGAATAAATATTTACTATAAACGTCTTACCAACTAAGTGTAGCTACCATATTTGTAGCTAATATTGAGTCTATTTCTTTCAGTCTCATAATTAATCCATTCTCTTTTCACACCCAAGGTGTTTTATTTATTAAATTAACAGTTTAATTCAACACTTAGAGGGTAAATTATTTTCAATAATGTCTGGTGTTGTGCAATCTTTAATATTTACCGTTTATTTAAAACAAGTTTCATAACTAAGCTGAAGTATTTAATTATAAATACATACTCAGTGAAAAAGTTAAACAATATAACAATATACTACAACAATTACTGAAACGAAACAAAGAAATAACAATGAATCGGAAGCGTTTAATGAAGTAAGATACACAGAAACAGTGACTGAGTTTTATAAACCGGTAATTTAAATTAGCAACTTAGTTTGTTTGTTTTCGAATGTCGCGAAAAGAAACTCAAGGACTATGTGCGCTAACCATTCATAATTTAGTAGGGTAAGACTAGAGGGAAGGCAGCTAGTGATCACCACCTACTGCCAAATCTTGGGCTATTCTTTTACCAACGAATAGTGGGATTGACCGTCAAAGTCTAACGCCCCACGGCTGAAACGGCTAGCATGTTTAGTGCGATGGGCATTTCAACCCGTGACCCTAAGATTACGAGTCGAACGCTTTAACCCACCTGGTCATGCCGGGCTATATTAGCTACTTGAAAAAACTACCTAAAACAAAATAAAGGTTTGAATGAAATGTAATATTAGATATTTACAATTGTAGAGCAGCAAGAACTTTTATCACCAGTTTAATAAATAAACCAGATTTAATTGAATAAATAATTGAAACAACAGGAATATTAAATAAATAGAAAAGTTTATTATAGGAAGTGTTTATATAGAATAATGTTAGGTTTACCACTAGTTGATATAATAATAATGTTAGGTTTACCACCAGTTGATATAATAATAATGTTAGGTTTACCACTAGTTGATATAATAATAATGTTAGGTTTACCACTAGTTGATATAATAATAATGTTAGGTTTACCACTAGTTGATATAATAATAATGTTAGGTTTACCACCAGTTGATATAATAATAATGTTAGGTTTACCACCAGTTGATATAATAATAATGTTAGGTTTACCACTAGTTGATATAATAATAATGTTAGGTTTACCACTAGTTGATATAATAATAATGTTAGGTTTAAACCAGTTGATATTATAATAATGTTAGGTTTACCACCAGTTGATATAATAATAATGTTAGGTTTACCACCAGTTGATATAATAATAATGTTAGGTTTACCACTAGTTGATATAATAATAATGTTAGGTTTAAACCAGTTGATATAATAATAATGTTAGGTTTACCACCAGTTGATATAATAATAATGTTAGGTTTAAACCAGTTGATTTTATAATAATGTTAGGTTTACCACAAGTTGATATAATAATAATGTTAGGTTTACCTCAGTTGATATAATAATAATTTTAGGTTTACCACCAGTTGATATAATAATAATGTTAGGTTTACCACTAGTTGATATAATAATAATGTTAGGTTTAAACTAGTTGATTTTATAATAATGTTAGGTTTTACCACCAGTTGATATAATAATAATGTTAGGTTTACCACCAGTTGACATAATAATAATGTTAGGTTTACAACTAGTTGATATGATGATATTAGGTTTACCACCAGTTAATATAAAGTTATTCCAGCCGTAAGTATAGCTTACATCTTTAGTGTATTCTAGTTAAATCAAAGTTTAATGAACAACAATAAGACATTAAACATTATTAACAAACCTGAACAAGCAGACAAACAGTCTGCTATTGTTTCATATCGGTTTCCGTTCCCGCCACAACCACCGAAATTAAATTTCTTACACTGGTGGCTTTCGGGATCGTAGTAATATCTTGGTATAATAGCTTCACAAGGTCCTGTAACAGGTGGAGCCTGGCAGTCTTTATCCAGACCTGTGAAGTATAAAGTGATCATTCCCTCTTGAAGTTGGTTTGGTTGTTTTTTTTTAATTTCACGCAAAGCTACACAAGGGCTATCTGCACTAGTCGTCCCAAATTTAACAGTGAAATACTAGAGGGAAGGCAACTAGTGATCGCCACCCACGGCCGCCAACTATTGGGCTAACGAATAATGGGATGGACCGTTATATCATAACACCCACATGGCTAATAAGGCGAGCATGTTTGGTGCCACTGGGATTCGAACCCGCGACCCTAAGATTGCGAGTCGAACGTCTTAACACACCTTGCTTTGCCTGACCACCCTCTCCTACTAGGTAAGGCCCGACATGGCCAAGAGTAGCCCAAGAGTTGGCGGTGGGGGTGATGACTAGCTGCCTTCCCTCTCGTCTTACACTGCTAAATTAAGGACGGCTAGCGCAGATAACACTCGTTTAGCTTTGTGCGAAATTTAAAAGAAACTTTCGTTTCAGTTATACAATCATGAAAACAAGACTGTTACTAACTGGATTTAAATCATTGACATCTTATAATCCATTAGAGAACAGCTTTTTTTACTAGTCCTCTCCATCTTTATGACTGACAGACTGTAAGACATCTTCACCTACATCCAAGATGGTACAGTTTTAAGTTCTCTCATAATTGTACTTATTAACCTCACCTATATCTGTTTCACATAGATGATTTAACAATTTTCACATTCTCTAACTGTGTTAACTGAAACTATCATATATTCTCAGTGATTTTGTTCTGCTGCACATTAACTACAAACAAATTTTGAATGCAATTCATTAATGAATAGAACAGATATATAATATACAGTTTTTGTATTCGCATTAAAAATACGGAGAAACATGATTTAAAGGATTTTATTTAGATTTCGTACACTGTTGCATCCTTACAGTTTGCACTTGGATGAAAAGTGTGGACTAAGTTACACGTGAAGAGTTATTGAACAAAAACAGCTTGGTTTTGAGCAATCATTTCTGCGCATTCCTACGTTAAAACTCACGTGATCTGTCGGCCTAAAATATTTACCACATGTAAAGGTGAGTTGTTTTAGTTTTGTAATTCGGATTAAAGGTGGTTGATATTGAGAAACTAAACTATATGGGTAAAGCACGTGCAGATACATTTGTATTGGTTAGATCAAGCAACTTAGATTAGCAGTTTCGAGATGACTTTTTTAAAAGAAACATACAGGTAGAAAAGTATTGTTCATTTCTCACCTTTAAGCTCAAATTAGTTAAATTTTAAAGAAATTTTCCTGATTATTAATAGCATTTAACGTTACGTGCTATTTACTTCAGTGATTAGTGTAAATAATAGTGTTTGTAGCATTTGTCCCTCTTGCATACGGGAAATGACAAAAAAACTGTGTATCTAAATTCCTTGGCGTAACTACAAATGAAGTTATAATAGGCGTTTTAGAAATAAAAACTACCACCATATAGTTTAAAGAACCAGGATTGGTTAATGATAAAAACCTATTCCGTATAATAGAGTTGCGATCTCTTGGCTAATGTTAATAATTTTCGAGTGTAACTTTCTTATTGAGGTTGTTTAGTATATTGATTGATATTTTGTTTTACCCACTATCATGCCATTAATTCAGTAAAAACCGCAGCCTAGCAAACTAATGAATAAATATTTGCTATAAACGCCTTACCAATAAAGTGTAGCTACCATATTTGTAGCTAATATTGAGTCTATTTCTTTCAGTCTCATAATTAATCCATTCTCTTTTCACACCCAAGGTGTTTTATTTATTAAATTAACAGTTTAATTCAACACTTAGAGGGAAAATTATTTTCAATAATGTCTGGTGTTGTGCAATCTTTAATATTTACCGTTTATTTAAAAACAAGTTTCATAACTAAGCTGAAGTATTTAATTATAAATACATACTCAGTGAAAAAGTTAAACAATATATCAATATACTACAACAATTACTGAAACGAAACAAAGAAATAACAATGAATCGGAAGCGTTTAATGAAGTAAGATACACAGAAACAGTGACTGAGTTTTATAAACCGGTAATTTAAATTAGCAACTTAGTTTGTTTGTTTTCGAATGTCGCGAAAAGAAACTCAAAGACTATGTGCGCTAACCATTCATAATTTAGTAGGGTAAGACTAGAAAGAAGGCAGCTAGTTATCACCGCCTACTGCCAAATCTTGGGCTATTCTTTTACCAACGAATAGTGGGATTGACCGTTAAAGTCTAACGCCCCCACGGCTGAAACGGCTAGCATGTTTAGTGCGATGGGCATTTAAACCCGTGACCCTAAGATTACGAGTCGAACGCTTTAACCCACCTGGTCATGCCGGGCTATATTAGCTACTTGAAAAACTACCTAAAACAAAATAAAGGTTTGAATGAAATGTAATATTAGATATTTACAATTGTAGAGCAGCAAGAACTTTTATCACCAGTTTAATAAATAAACCAGATTTAATTGAATAAATAATTGAAACAACAGGAATATTAAATAAATAGAAAAGTTTATTATAGGAAGTGTTTATATAGAATAATGTTAGGTTTACCACTAGTTGATATAATAATAATGTTAGGTTTACAACTAGTTGATATAATAATAATGTTAGGTTTACCACTAGTTGATATAATAATAATGTTAGGTTTACCACTAGTTGATATAATAATAATGTTAGGTTTATCACCAGTTGATATAATAATAATGTTAGGTTTAAACTAGTTGATTTTATAATAATGTTAGGTTTATCACCAGTTGATATAATAATAATGTTAGGTTTACCACTAGTTGATATAATAATAATGTTAGGTTTACCACTAGTTGATATAATAATGTTAGGTTTACCACTAGTTGATATAATAATAATGTTAGGTTTAAACTAGTTGATTTTATAATAATGTTAGGTTTACAACTAGTTGATATAATAATAATGTTAGGTTTACCACTAGTTGATATAATAATAATGTTAGGTTTACCACCAGTTGATATAATAATAATTGATATAATAATAATGTTAGGTTTACCACTTATAATAATAATGTTAGGTTTACCACCAGTTGATATAATAATAATGTTAGATTTACCACTTGTTGATATAATAATAATGTTATGTTTAAACAAGTTGATTTTATAATAATGTTAGGTTTACCACCAGTTGATATAATAATAATGTTAGGTTTACCTCCAGTTGATGTAATAATAATTTTAGGTTTACCACCAGTTGATATATTAATAATGTTAGGTTTAGTTGATATAATAATAATGTTAGGTTTAAACTAGTTGATTTTATAATAATGTTAGGTTTACCACCAGTTGATATAATAATAATGTTAGGTTTACCACTAGTTGATATAATAATAATGTTGGTTTATTGATATAATAATAATGTTAGATTTACCACTTGTTGATATAATAATAATGTTAGGTTTATCACCAGTTGATATAATAATAATGTTAGGTTTACAACTAGTTGATATAATAATAATGTTAGGTTTACCACTAGTTGATATAATAATAATGTTAGGTTTAAACTAGTTGATTTTATAATAATTTTAGGTTTACCACCAGTTGATATAATAATAATGTTAGTTTTACCACCAGTTGATATAATAATAATGTTAGGTTTACCACTAGTTGATATAATAATAATGTTAGGTTTACCACCAGTTGATATAATAATAATGTTAGATTTACCACTTGTTGATATAATAATAATGTTATGTTTAAACTAGTTGATTTTATAATAATGTTAGGTTTACCACCAGTTGATATAATAATAATGTTAGGTTTACCTCCAGTTGATATAATAATAATTTTAGGTTTACCACCAGTTGATATATTAATAATGTTAGGTTTACCACTAGTTGATATAATAATAATGTTAGGTTTAAACTAGTTGATTTTATAATAATGTTAGTTTTACCACCAGTTGATATAATAATAATGTTAGGTTTACCACTAGTTGATATAATAATAATGTTAGGTTTACCACCAGTTGATATAATAATAATGTTAGATTTACCACTTGTTGATATAATAATAATGTTAGGTTTAAACTAGTTGATTTTATAATAATGTTAGGTTTACCACAAGTTGATATAATAATAATGTTAGGTTTACCTTTAGTTGATATAATAATAATTTTAGGTTTACCACCAGTTGATATAATAATAATGTTAGGTTTACCACTAGTTGATATAATAATAATGTTAGGTTTAAACTAGTTGATTTTATAATAATGTTAGTTTTACCACCAGTTGATATAATAATAATGTTAGGTTTACCACCAGTTGACATAATAATAATGTTAGGTTTACAACTAGTTGATATGATGATATTAGGTTTACCACCAGTTAATATAAAGTTATTCCAGCCGTAAGTATAGCTTACATCTTTAGAGTATTCTAGTTAAATCAAAGTTTAGTGAACAACAATAAGACATTAAACATTATTAACAAACCTGAACAAGCAGACAAACAGTCTGCTATTGTTTCATATCGGTTTCCGTTCCCGCCACAACCACCGAAATAAATTTCTTACACTGGTGGCTTTCGGAATCGTAGTAATATCTTGGTATAATAGCTTCACAAGGTCCTGTAACAGGTGGAGACTGGCAGTCTTTATCCAGACCTGTGAAAGTGTAAAGTGTTCATTCCCTCTTCAAGTTGGTTTGGTTGTTTTTTTTTTAATTTCACGCAAAGCTACACAAGGGCTATCTGCACTAGTCGTCCCAAATTTAACAGTGAAATACTAGAGGGAAGGCAACTAGTGATCGCCACCCACGGCCGCCAACTATTGGGCTAACGAATAATGGGATGGACCGTTATATCATAACACCCACATGGCTAATAGGGCGAGCATGTTTGGTGCCACTGGGATTCGAACCCGCGACCCTAAGATTGCGAGTCGAACGTCTTAACACACCTTGCTTTGCCTGACCACCCTCTCCTACTAGGTAAGGCCCGGCATGGCCAAGAGTAGCCCAAGAGTTGGCGGTGGGTGGTGATGACTAGCTGCCTTCCCTCTAGTCTTACACTGCTAAATTAGGGACGGCTAGCCCAGATACCTTGGAGTAGTTTTGTGCGAATTTCAAAAACAAACCTACTAGGTACATTAAATTTAGAATACCTTAGGATACATAAAAACTGTTTTATACACTATATTGAAAAGTGAAAGTTTTAAACCTAACATCAGTTTACGTCCACAGTTAGAATATTTTTAACAATTATTTTCCAGGTAATTCTACCATATGAAACATTGTGTGCTACATATCCTGACATCGAAATTCTAAAGCTGTACTCAAAAACAAATCAATTTATTTTATGAAATAAAAATGAAATAGCATAATTATAAACATGATTTTCCTCATGATCGTTACAAACAACAAACAACTCCTACCTGTTGTTACTGACAAGTTACCCAGTGTTATCCCCAGTAGAACAACTAATGTTATCTCTTTACACATATTTACCTTCGTTAGTTGAAAACTGACAAACACAGACTAAGTCGTAACTAATCATGGACGCTTTTATATAAAACTTCTCATCAAGTGACATTGACAAATAATCTAACCTTCACGCGACTTTCAGGACTTGTATAAGTTCGGAAAAACTAGAAACTTTAACTTTTGTTATAATGTACTGAACCGGTTTTATTAAACTTAAAACAAAATAAACTTAGCAATAAATTAACACGAAATAAAAATAAAATAACTTATCTAACAACAAGTGAGTTTTCTCATGTTCCATGCAGACAGTTCTCACAGAACACGTCACAAACATATAACCACACCTGTGGCTACTGACAAATTGAAAATGTGACGTCACTACTAGAACAACCAATAGTTTTCTTTATACGCCTGTCTCGTGTATTACTCAAAATCTAAGTTTGAATCGTGAGTCTAAATCCGTAATTAGATTTCAAAATGGTCAAGAGATGACTGAACTACAAGCTGAACGTTTGTGCTTTAAATATGACTACACGAGTCCAAAATATATATTTTCTGTTCTTTGGTCTCTGACACCATAAAACCGTCAGTGTTTAATTCACAACCTATGTCTGAGTGTATTGGTCACATTATAATCACATCAAGTATCATGTGAATCCGCTGAGAAAACAGCGGACGATTGAAAAGTGTTTGAAAGATGAAGAAAGAATGAACGAAGATGGACCAATAGAAAAACAGATATGCAGTGACGTCATTCCGTCACAATTGTTATCGCAACGAACTGACTGGTTAAACAATGATAAAATTACATCTGTATCTTTACGGTTTAATTATGACAGTTGAATCTAGTATTACAAAGGATACTATTAATTATGACAGTTGAATCTAGTATTAGAAAAATTCTATTAATTATGACAGTTGAATCTAGTATCAGAAAAATTCTATTAATTATGACAGTTGAATCTAGTATTACAAAGAATACTATTTATTATGACAGTTGAATCTAGTGTTATAAAGAATACTATTAATTACGACAGTTGAATCTAGTATTACAAAGGATACTATTAATTATGACAGTTGAATCTAGTATTACAAAGGATACTATTAATTATGACAGTTGAATCTGTTATTACAAAGGATACTATTAATTATGACATTTAAATCTAGTTTTACAAAGGATACTATTAATTATGACAGTTGAATCTAGTATTACAAAGGATACTATTAATTATGACAGTTGAATCTAGTATTACAAAGGATACTATTAATTATGACAGTTGAATCTAGTATTACAAAGGATACTATTAATTATGACA
This sequence comes from Tachypleus tridentatus, assembly GCF_004210375.1. Taxonomy (NCBI): domain Eukaryota; kingdom Metazoa; phylum Arthropoda; class Merostomata; order Xiphosura; family Limulidae; genus Tachypleus; species Tachypleus tridentatus. Next base: position 149,933,796 of record NC_134833.1, on the reverse strand, counting down.
GTTGAATCTAGTATTACAAAGGATACTATTAATTATGACAGTTGAATCTAGTATTACAAAGGATACTATTAATTATGACAGTTGAATCTAGTATTACAAAGGATACTATTAATTATGACAGTTGAATCTAGTATTACAAAGGACACTATTAATCATGACAGTTGAATCTTGTATTACAAAGGATACTATTAATTATGACAGTTGAATCTAGTATTACAAAGGATACTATTAATTATGACAGTTGAATCTAGTATTACAAAGGATACTATTAATATGACAGTTGAATCTAGTATTACAAAGGATACTATTAATTATGACAGTTGAATCTAGTATTACAAAGGATACTATTAATTATGACAGTTGAATCTGGTATTACAAAGGATACTATTAATTATGACAGTTGAATCTAGTATTACAAAGGATAGTATTAATTATGACAGTTGAATCTAGTATTACAAAGGATACTATTAATTATGACAGTTGAATCTAGTATTACAAAGGATACTATTAATTATAACAGTTGAATCTGGCTATACAAAGGATACTCTTAGAACTAGAGTTGCAAAATTACTTGTTTCTGATATCAAAAACACGTTCCTTGTATATAATCATGAGATAACCCTAGTTGTACTAAAAACATATAAAAGTAACACAATAATTTCTGAAAGAGACATAGAATGACAGGGTTTAATATAATAAATAAAAACAATTGTATGGATAATATTGGTACATATATAGAACAGTGAATTAAAATCAGTTGTATAAACCCTCCTTACCTGAACAGTGAATGAACAAATTAATATTTTACTGTCTTATCATATGTTAACATATTTTACTCTCCCACTGAAAGTGTATAAAACTGTAATACACTTCAGCTCTGTTACTGATGATACCAGAAGGAAGCAAATGTATTTAGTTTTAAACTTTATTGTTAAAAGCTGTTATTTTAAAACAAGTTCTCGTGAACTCACAACCAAAATTTTGTCATTATTTATCAATGAGATTAAATATAGCAATACAGATGACAACAATAGGCAAGTTTCAACTGTATATTTATTGTTTAAAAGACTATCTGTAGGTGTATTATCTTGTTTTGAAAATAGCTAACAGAACTCTATACGTTTAATAATAAATGGTAATTTAAACTCAACAAACCTATGTTTAAATTATAAATATTTGACGATGGCTGATGAAATTTAAAATAGAATAAAGATTTGTTCAAGGACCCAACCAATGTTGGGTTTTGCCTCTTCCGTTTCTATTTTCAAATGTCTTATCTCGATATCACAATCTAGGGTGTACGTGACAAAGTTTGGAGTACATTACAAGTGTTCAGCAATGTGTCCGAGAGTCTAACCAGCATCACGTGAAACTTTTGTGACGAATCATCTGTTCTACTGACAACTATCTACGTTTGTAAGGCCGTTCTATCAAAACAATACTTAACATATAGTTTTAAAGACTGTTTTTGTCAAGGTTTATTTGTGGATTACTATTATAATAATTTTTTCAAGGATATATCAGTGATATATGCTAACTGAGTAACTTTTATTACAGTTATTTCAAACCTTAAATTTGATCAGTATGTTCATTCAATCAGAACACTTACCACATACCCTTGATACAAGTATATGTGAATTATAATGAATGATATGTATTCTAACCCTAACTCATTCAGTTGTTAACAGGATCAGTGAGGTGTTACCATAGTGTTGATGTTTACATTGTGTAATGGTATGGAACAATTATTGTTATAAACAACAAAGAACGACAAGGATCGTTTTTGTCTCAACATCTTCACACAGAACTCTGTATTTATATAAAAAAACTCATCTCTAGGTTTTATATACCATACAGTTTATATATCTGTAAATTAATTCAATAATACAAGCCACTGACACAAACAAATTCATATGGACTCTAAACTATAACCTAAATAACCGTTACTTTGTTTCACTGTAAATAAACAAGTTTGGGTCTAATAACAATGCACTATGTGGTGCTAACAACATTGTGCTATTAATAACATCTTACTCCTTTGGTATTAACTATAATGTTATACCTTGTGACACGACTATACATTTACTGGTATTAATAATATTAATGTATAACTACTGGACAAAATGTTTTCATAATGTTCCATGTTAATGTTATTGTCTACATTCTTGGAACATTTGTTAATTAAATGTCTGATTAGTAACAGAGAAGGTGGTCGGACAAACATGTACGACTTGTTAAACTAGTCTATAACAGTAATGAACTAACTGGTGTTAACAATACGATGCTGTTATTCAGCAGGTGATCAAACGATCCTGTCCTTTTCGTATTGGTTTTCATTACTTTTAACCGAGTAAATAAATTCGTCACAATGTTCCTATTTTCAATTATAATTGTCACATAGCTTGACACTGAAATTCTAAGGTTTTAATAAAAATAAAATAGCATAATTAACACTATGTGATATATTTTTCCATATCTTCAGAAACAACTCCTACCTGTTGTTACTGACAAGTTACACAGTGATATCCCCAGTAGAACAACTAATGTTACCTCTTTACACATATTTGTGTTCGTTAGTCGAAAACTGATAAACAAAGACTAAGTCACAACTAACCACGGACGCTTCTATATAAAACTTCTCACCAAGTGACATTGACAAATAATCTAGCGTTCACGTGACTTTCCGGAGTTGTGAAACTGTGAGCTGTACTACAGTACGTCTGTACTTCAAATTCTCAGAGTCAATCCATAAACAGTCAAGTCGAGGTTGAACTTTCAGTGTTTTGAACTACTGGAAGTTAACTTAGATTGTTTACAATCGTGTTATTACACCGTGGAGATTAAAATGTTATAACATTTGTTTATTTTTATAAGTTTTACATTTTCTACAAAGAAACACTTTAATGAGATATAATGTAAACTGTTTTGTCAAAATGTACTTTCAGGTTTTTCGTTAACACTAATTTGTTTATTTTATTTAATTATAAAATTCAGGTAAAACCGGTTTCGTAAAACATTGTAAAAGTAACTTTCTTCTGTAGTTAGTTAAGTATGTTAAGTCAGGTGAACGTTTGTTTTATTGGGAGAATGAATGAACGTCCAATTAACAGCTGGTATTTGATTGTTCTTTACTGATAAATTTCACGTAAGTTGTATATTGAGGCCTGAGAATTAACTTTATTAACAACTGTAGCTCCGTAACGTAAGCTTATTTTACTTTATTAATAACTTCAGTTGAACTATACTCACATGTAATTTATGTTAAGGAACTACAATTCTTTTTTAAATTCAAATCAAACCAATTCAGTCCATCATTATATAAATGAAAGTTCTAGATTTTTAGAGGTCACTGAAGGCTGGAATGTCACATGAAGGTTGAACAACTGGAGAATGTCACTTGTAGAGAAGTTTAATATACATGTTCCCGTAGTAACTTGATACGTATTTTGTCTCCGTCAATTCTAGAGTAACGGATATATCAAAAATGTTGTTCTGTTATAATGTTATTATTTTTATATAAATCCATTAACGAAGTTTTTCATAGTGTTTTCGAGTCTTTATATCAAGATATTTGAGGTGGAAATGTTTCATATCACAAAACTACCAAGAAAAATAACATCTTTAGAATACCCTAATTATAGATATTAACTGAATATAAGCTTTAACTTTTAAATTATATATAAGAAATATGGAAAAATATGTCAGGTTTTATGTGTGGACTGGATTCTTTGCTGTAAGTGTCTGTGACTTGTTGGTGATAAATTTCAACCATAAATAATCAGCATACACTCCACTTGTTGTAAAATATATTATTAAAACGTGTCAAACATATATACATATGTTCGTTACACTGTTGGTAATCACGGTTGAATCCAGATATTTAAATAATTATATTATTTTTTCTGTGATAATTCACACAGGCTCGTTTATTCACTTTACAACGGGATAGAAACAATGTCTCTCCAGGTTTTGGTCAAAGAGACCTTGAAAGTTTCTTGTTTCAAATTGAGAACTTAGATACGTCAGGAAACTTTAATATTAAACTGAGAAGGTAATTTGGTAATTATAACAATTAGTTTTCAAGATGAAAAATTACACATTGTTCCAAAGAAGAATGCCGTCGGTGTTTGGGTAAGAAAAGTTCATACCCTGGATGGTCAGGTTCTCTGTGACCTCTTTCTCCTCCCCGTACCTATGTTCTTGACGGATTGGTATTTATAACTGTGGAACTGAATATTATTTGATCCTTTTCAGGGCAATGTCCATGTATTGTGGTTCGTATGTAGTGGTTATTTTATTCTATCAGCAGAATGTCAAGTTTGTTGGTGGCATTTTTTAATACATATATAAATAAACTATATATTTATTATTATTATTATTTGAAGTTTATATTATTTCTTTTTATTTATTTTTATATTTAAAATATAAGTTAACTGGGGAGAGATATTTAGGACTAGCTTCATCATGTATGAGGTACCTGTCTAGTTTGCATAGTAATTCGTTTTCATCCAATTCTTATTAAAGTACATTATTGTAATATGTAGAAGTCTATCTGGTATGGTTGGCAGGTGGTATAGTTCTTGGAACTCTGTATGCAGTTATGAGGAGTGTGTTTTGGATTGTTTCTAGTTTAGTTTTAATTATTTTATCACTTACAGTTATCCATGCTGGAGCTGCATAATCTATTACAGGTCTAATATATGTTTTATTGATTTTAGTAACGTTATCTGTAGATGCTCCACTGTTTTTACCAGTTGGACTCCTAGCATAGTTAGTTCTTCGCCAGACTTTATTTTTAATTTCGTTCACATGATTGATCCAAGTTAGTTTAGAATAATAGGTTAAACCTAAAAATTTTGCCGATGGGGCAATCTGGAGTAGAATGCCATTCATATATAATTGTGGCTGTTGTTTTTTTGTGTTTTGTAAATTTCCTAAACAATACGAGTTGTGTTTTTGTTTTGTTTATTTTTATTCTATATTTTTGACAGTATTAACTTATTCTATTTAGTTGTTGTTATATGTTAGTGGCTGGTATTGTGGGTGTTGCGGCACTTTTCCAGACTGCCACATCATCTGGGAACTGTGAAGAGAATCCATGATTTGGATCCCTCAGTGGCATATTGTTTACATACATGATGAAGAGTATAGCGCTAACCACCCTCCCTGAGGGACACCAGCTTCAGGAGTAAAGTACTCAGAAAATGTTCATCACTTAATGGCGTCGTGGCTTAGTTGGTTAAAGCACCTGTCTAGTAAACAGGAGATCGCGAGTTCGATTCTCGCCGGTGCCTAGAAAAAGTTTATCAAATTTACTTTATTGTTTCGAACATTGTTTGTTTTTGAATTTCGCGCGAAAGTACTCTAGGACTATCTGGGCTCGCCGTCCGTTAATTTAACACCGTAACATTAGAGGGAAGGCAATTTGTCATCTCTACCCAGCGCAAACTCTTTAGGTGTTCTTTAAACAACGAATAGTGGGATTGGGCGTTTCATTATAACGCTCCTATGGCTGAAAGAGCGAGCATATTTGATGCGACAGGGATTCGAACTCGCGACCCTCAGATTACGAGTCGAAAGTCTAAACCACCTGGCCGTGCAGAGTCTGTTCCAAAGAATTCGGCGCTATGTTCATAAAATGTACGTCTTATTAAAAAGAAACGGTTCTATTTCAATAAACAATGTGAACCACATTTTTCAGTTGAACACAACAAACAAACATTTTTCAAAAACTGAAAATATAAAAGAACATACTTATAGAAAAAGAAACAAGTTTGGCTGAAGACAAAAACAAATGACGATATTTTTCATGTAAAGAAAATTTACAACAATGTAAAAACTTCTTGACTATATATTTTTAAAAATGTATAAATTTTTGTGGTCGATTTTATTTCATTACCTCATTCAAGTCTTATAGCTAAAATTTTTTTAAAAAGTATGTTTCTTATGGTTTATCAAAGTAACGCCACATTTTAACAACAAATTACCTGCCGTAATAAGTTGAGTGCCTACCCGATACCATCAGGCTTTATGGAATGTCACGCTGTCTGGTGAAGACCACACACAACATGTACGAAACTTGTAATAATTGTTCCAAAACCAGTTTTGCGCGAAATTCAAAAACAAACAAAACTACACCGATAGCTACCTAAAGAATTCTCAAATAATAGAGCGGAAAAAAATACGTGATGCCACGCGAGAAAATTCTCGAAGTTGTTCAAGCCTCCGAAATAAGACGAAAAAAGCACAAGTCTAGTTTTGTTGTTGGCCAAATATTTAACAGAGATACAAACTCCACCCTGCTCGCTCTATGTACTGTAACAACGAAAGAACTAAACACAGTAGATAAAGCAAAATAAAATAACGTTAGAAAAAGACGAAAAGCCCAAAGAAAAATAATAAAACTTACTAATTCGTCTGAAAATGCAAAAACGAGAAAGAAGTAGCAGAAACATCTAATACTGTGGTAGAGGGAGCTTCTCTCACAACTAACAACAGAAACACTTTGGACAACTGTAAACATTCAGAACAATACTATTGTAAACTACACAGACAGTGAGACAGACACAAATGTACAAGAAGGTTTTACAACTGTTACATCCAAAAGGAAAAACAAAATTCACCACAAAAACTTTATTTTTGAATTTCGCGCAAAGCTACACGAGGGCTATCTGCGCTAGCTGTCACTATTCAGCAGTGTAAGATGTAAAACTAGAGGGAAGGCAGCTAGTCAACCGACAACTCTTGGGCTACTCTTTATCAACGTCCCCACGGCTGAAAGGGCGAACATGATTGATGCGACCAGGATTCGAACCTGCGGCCCTCAGATTACGAGTGGAACACCTTAACACACTTGTTCAAAACAAACCACACCATTCTGGTGTTTTCTGTGGTTTTAAGAATAATTTGAAATATATCAATAAGCTAATATCTTGTTAGACACTGGCACGTGATGCCCGTGCCCCGATTCTAGTTACCAGTGCCCCAAATCCTTAATAGCTCTCCAGAAAAATCATAATCGATATTTTATTAAATCGCCGAATATCTCTGTGTCTGGCAACTAGCGACACCTGTGGTCTTTGTTTTCTTTTCATGTTATTATACAAGTTTTGTTCTTCCAAGGTGGATAGATATTAGTTCGTATCAGTGTTACCATATAAAATAACTTATGCACAAATGTTAAAAAAAAACGAAAGACAAAAACAGCAGGAACAAAGTAATGTTACACAAGAAAACAAAACTTTAATACAAACACAAAAATCACAAGAAAACAAAACTTCAATACAAACACAAAAATCACAAGAAAACAACACCTCAATATAAACACAAAAATCACAAGAAAACAAAACTTCAATACAAACACAAAAATCACAAGAAAACAAAACTTCAATACAAACACAAAAATCACAAGAAAACAAAACTTCAATATAAACACAAAAATCACAAGAAAACAAAACTTCAATACAAACACAAAAATCACAAGAAAACAACACCTCAATATAAACACAAAAATCACAAGAAAACAACACCTCAATATAAACACAAAAATCACAAGAAAACAACACCTCAATACAAACACAAAAATCACAAGAAAACAAAACTTCAATACAAACACAAAAATCACAAGAAAACAAAACTTCAATATAAACACAAAAATCACAAGAAAACAAAACTTCAATACAAACACAAAAATCACAAGAAAACAACACCTCAATATAAACACAAAAATCACAAGAAAACAACACCTCAATATAAACACAAAAATCACAAGAAAACAACATCTCAATACAAACACAAAAATCACAAGAAAACAAACCCTCAATACAAACACAAAATCACAAGAAAACAACACCTCAATACAAACACAAAAATCACAAGAAAACAAAACCTCAATATAAACACAAAAATCACAAGAAAACAAAACTTCAATACAAACACAAAAATCACAAGAAAACAACACCTCAATATAAACACAAAAATCACAAGAAAACAACACCTCAATATAAACACAAAAATCACAAGAAAACAAACTTCAATACAAACACAAAAATCACAAGAAAACAAAACTTCAATACAAACACAAAAATCACAAGAAAACAAAACATCAATATAAACACAAAAATCACAAGAAAACAAAACTTCAATACAAATACAAAAATCACAAGAAAACAACATCTCAATATAAACACAAAAATCACAAGAAAACAAAACTTCAATACAAACACAAAAATCACAAGAAAACAACACCTCAATACAAACACAAAAATCACAAGAAAACAAACCCTCAATACAAACACAAAAATCACAAGAAAACAAACCCTCAATACAAACACAAAAATCACAAGAAAACAACACCTCAATACAAACACAAAAATCACAAGAAAACAAAACTTCAATACAAACACAAAAATCACAAGAAAACAAAACTTCAATACAAACACAAAAATCACAAGAAAACAAAACATCAATATAAACACAAAAATCACAAGAAAACAAAACATCAATATAAACACAAAAATCACAAGAAAACAAAACTTCAATACAAATACAAAAATCACAAGAAAACAACACCTCAATATAAACACAAAAATCACAAGAAAACAACACCTCAATATAAACACAAAAAATCACAAGAAAACAACACCTCAATACAAACACAAAAATCACAAGAAAACAAAACTTCAATACAAACACAAAAATCACAAGAAAACAAAACTTCAATATAAACACAAAAATCACAAGAAAACAAAACTTCAATACAAATACAAAAATCACAAGAAAACAACACCTCAATATAAACACAAAAATCACAAGAAAACAACACCTCAATATAAACACAAAAATCACAAGAAAACAACACCTCAATACAAACACAAAAATCACAAGAAAACAAACCCTCAATACAAACACAAAAATCACAAGAAAACAACACCTCAATACAAACACAAAAATCACAAGAAAACAAAACCTCAATATAAACACAAAAATCACAAGAAAACAAAACTTCAATACAAATACAAAAATCACAAGAAAACAACACCTCAATATAAACACAAAAATCACAAGAAAACAACACCTCAATATAAACACAAAAATCACAAGAAAAAAAAACTTCAATACAAACACAAAAATCACAAGAAAACAAAACTTCAATACAAACACAAAAATCACAAGAAAACAAACTTCAATATAAACACAAAAAATCACAAGAAAACAAAACTTCAATACAAATACAAAAAATCACAAGAAAACAACACCTCAATATAAACACAAAAATCACAAGAAAACAACACCTCAATATAAACACAAAAATCACAAAAAAACAACACCTCAATACAAACACAAAAATCACAAGAAAACAAACCCTCAATACAAACACAAAAAATCACAAGAAAACAAAACTTCAATACAAACACAAAAATCACAAGAAAACAAACTTCAATATAAACACAAAAATCACAAGAAAACAAAACTTCAATACAAACACAAAAATCACAAGAAAACAAAACATCAATATAAACACAAAAATCACAAGAAAACAAAACTTCAATACAAACACAAAAATCACAAGAAAACAAAACATCAATATAAACACAAAAATCACAAGAAAACAAAACATCAATACAAATACAAAAATCACAAGAAAACAACACCTCAATATAAACACAAAATCACAAGAAAACAAAACTTCAATTCAAACATAAAAATCACAAGAAAACAACACCTCAATACAAACACAAAAATCACAAGAAAACAAAACTTCATATAAACACAAAAATCAGAAAAAAACAAAACTTCAATACAAACACAAAAATCACAAGAAAACAAAACATCAAAAAAAACACAAAAATCACAAGAAAACAAAACTTCAATACAAATACAAAAATCACAAGAAAACAACATCTCAGTATAAACACAAAAATCACAAGAAAACAAAACTTCAATACAAACACAAAAATCACAAGAAAACAAACCCTCAATACAAACACAAAAATCACAAGAAAACAAACCCTCAATACAAACACAAAAATCACAAGAAAACAACACCTCAATACAAACACAAAAATCACAAGAAAACAAAACTTCAATACAAACACAAAAATCACAAGAAAACAAAACTTCAATACAAACACAAAAATCACAAGAAAACAAAACATCAATATAAACACAAAAATCACAAGAAAACAAAACTTCAATACAAATACAAAAATCACAAGAAAACAACACCTCAATATAAACACAAAAAATCACAAGAAAACAACACCTCAATATAAACACAAAAAATCACAAGAAAACAACACCTCAATACAAACACAAAAATCACAAGAAAACATAACTTCAATACAAACACAAAAATCACAAGAAAACAAAACTTCAATATAAACACAAAAATCACAAGAAAACAAAACTTCAATACAAATACAAAAAAATCACAAGAAAACAACACCTCAATATAAACACAAAATCACAAGAAAACAACACCTCAATATAAAAATAAAAATCACAAGAAAACAACATCTCAATACAAACACAAAAATCACAAGAAAACAAACCCTCAATACAAACACAAAAATCACAAGAAAACAACACCTCAATACAAACACAAAAATCACAAGAAAACAAACCCTCAATATAAACACAAAAATCACAAGAAAACAAAACTTCAATACAAATACAAAAATTACAAGAAAACAACACCTCAATATAAACACAAAAAATCACAAGAAAACAACACCTCAATATAAACACAAAAAATCACAAGAAAAAAACTTCAATACAAACACAAAAATCACAAGAAAACAAAACTTCAATACAAACACAAAAAATCACAAGAAAACAAACTTCAATATAAACACAAAAAATCACAAGAAAACAAAACTTCAATACAAATACAAAAATCACAAGAAAACAACACCTCAATATAAACACAAAAATCACAAAAAAACAACACCTCAATACAAACACAAAAATCACAAGAAAACAAACACAAAAATCACAAGAAAACAAAACTTCAATACAAACACAAAAATCACAAGAAAACAAAACTTCAATATAAACACAAAAATCACAAGAAAACAAAACTTCAATACAAATACAAAAATCACAAGAAAACAACACCTCAATATAAACACAAAAATCACAAGAAAACAACACCTCAATATAAACACAAAAAATCACAAGAAAACAAAACTTCAATACAAACACAAAAATCACAAGAAAACAAACTTCAATACAAACACAAAAATCACAAGAAAACAACACCTCAATATAAACACAAAAATCACAAGAAAACAAAACTTCAATACAAACACAAAAAAATCACAAGAAAACAAAACTTCAATATAAACACAAAAATCACAAGAAAACAAACTTCAATACAAATACAAAAATCACAAGAAAACAACACCTCAATATAAACACAAAAAATCACAAGAAAACAACACCTCAATATAAACACAAAATCACAAGAAAACAACACCTCAATACAAACACAAAAATCACAAGAAAACAAACCCTCAATACAAACACAAAAAATCACAAGAAAACAACACCTCAATACAAACACAAAAATCACAAGAAAACAAAACTTCAATACAAACACAAAAATCACAAGAAAACAAAACTTCAATACAAACACAAAAATCACAAGAAAACAAAACATCAATATAAACACAAAAATCACAAGAAAACAAAACTTCAATACAAATACAAAAATCACAAGAAAACAACACCTCAATATAAACACAAAAATCACAAGAAAACAACACCTCAATATAAACACAAAAATCACAAGAAAACAACACCTCAATACAAACACAAAAATCACAAGAAAACAAACCTTCAATACAAACACAAAAATCACAAGAAAACAAAACTTCAATATAAACACAAAAATCACAAGAAAACAAAACTTCAATACAAATACAAAAATCACAAGAAAACAACACCTCAATATAAACACAAAAATCACAAGAAAACAACACCTCAATACAAACACAAAAATCACAAGAAAACAACACCCTCAATACAAACACAAAAATCACAAGAAAACAACACCTCAATACAAACACAAAAATCACAAGAAAACAAACCCTCAATATAAACACAAAAATCACAAGAAAACAAAACTTCAATACAAATACAAAAATCACAAGAAAACAACACCTCAATATAAACACAAAAAATCACAAGAAAACAACACCTCAATATAAACACAAAATCACAAGAAAAAAACTTCAATACAAACACAAAAAATCAAAAGAAAACAAACTTCAATACAAACACAAAAATCACAAGAAAACAAAACTTCAATATAAACACAAAAATCACAAGAAAACAAAACTTCAATACAAATACAAAAATCACAAGAAAACAACACCTCAATATAAACACAAAAATCACAAGAAAACAACACCTCAATATAAACACAAAAATCACAAAAAACAACACCTCAATACAAACACAAAATCACAAGAAACAAACCCTCAATACAAACACAAAAATCACAAGAAAACAAAACTTCAATACAAACACAAAAATCACAAGAAAACAAAACTTCAATATATAAACACAAAATCACAAGAAAACAAAACTTCAATACAAATACAAAAATCACAAGAAAACAACACCTCAATATAAACACAAAAAATCACAAGAAAACAACACCTCAATATAAACACAAAAATCACAAGAAAACAAAACTTCAATACAAACACAAAAATCACAAGAAAACAAAACTTCAATACAAACACAAAAATCACAAGAAAACAACACCTCAATATAAACACAAAAATCACAAGAAAACAAAACTTTAATACAAACACAAAAATCAAAAGAAAACAAAACTTCAATATAAACACAAAAATCACAAGAAAACAAAACTTCAATACAAATACAAAAATCACAAGAAAACAACACCTCAATATAAACACAAAAATCACAAGAAAACAACACCTCAATATAAACACAAAAATCACAAGAAAACAACACCTCAATACAAACACAAAAATCAAAAGAAAACAAACCCTCAATACAAACACAAAAATCCCAAGAAAACAACACCTCAATACAAATACAAAAATCACAAGAAAACAACACCTCAATATAAACACAAAAATCACAAGAAAACAAAACTTCAATACAAACCCAAAAATCACAAGAAAACAATACCACACTCCCAGAAACAAACGCTAACACACTTGACAAAACAAGCCTGTTGACTAACATAATCAAAAACATAATCTCAGAATTTATGACAGAATACACAAAACCAAACCAAACAATCAACTGTATTGATAGGATAGCCGACATCCTGTAAAAACAGATTATATCTCATATACCACACATAACAACAACACTTACAGGATACCTACTGACAACATAAAGTTCACAGTAGTGTATATCAACATCCAAGGTGTGCAATAGGTTCCATGAAATATGAGACCTTACACAAGAGACTAACCCTCATATTATAATAGTAAGCAAAACTTTAATATATAACAACAATAGATTTAAAATACCATATTACACAACAATAAGGAAAGACAGAATAAACAGAAACGATGAAAACAGAGGTATAATGATGCTGTATAAAACAGATCTATCAGTCACAGTATGAGCAGTAATAACGAACATGTTACTATGGATATTCTATAAATAAAAACAACAAAAGTAACAATATCAGGAATATACTGTTCACCACTTAAGTAACTAGACATAACATTACTCAATTTTCCCACAACCATAACTCTATAGTCATTGGAGATCACAACAGTAACAATGTTAACTTTGGATGCAATTGTACAAACAATAATGGAAGAAGTCTCTTAAGTTGATATATGATAATAACAAAAGACAGAGAAACCAAAACACAAATTAACAACATAAAGGAATCACATAAGAGCACAAATAAAGTTACGAAAAAATCATAAATGTGATAAGTGTTGCTCAAAATTAAACAATAAAACTGACTCGAAAAAATTCTGGACACACCTTAGACGACTGACCAACGACAATCCAGCCACAAAGAAATATCCTACTCTTGAATACAATAATACATTAGTATACAAATATAAAGAAAAAACCGAAGCTTTCAAACACCAAATACGTAATACTTTTAAAATACATACTGATCCAAGTATAAATACTTATATTTATAACAAAGTCACAAACTATAGACTAAACAATAAAGAACAATTTGAACCAGTTTTCCCAAGAAACATAACAAACTAGGAAAGCACGATCCAAACGAAAGAAATATCTACACGTGAACTTCATGAAGCAATAAAAACAAATCTCCAGGTGAAGATGAAATACAAGCCTTCTTCCTAGAAAAAGGCACTCCGAAATAGTTTGACCACCTGAAAGCACTTTTCAACTTATCTCTATCCTCTGGATACATACCAGTTTTTTGGAAGCATGCGAATATATTAAAGTTTTATAAGGTAGAAAAGCCAGTCAATAAAACTAATAGCTACTGACCAATCAGCCTGACCAGCTGTGTAGTCAGAATTCTTAAGATAATAATAAGTAATAGACTCTCCACATTCTTTGAGATAACATCAAAATTACCAAAAGAACAAAATGGATTCAGAAAATTTAAACAAACAACAAACTACTTAGTTAGACTAACTGTAAAGATATTAGTCAGCTTTAACAATAAACAATGTACTGTTGCCTTCTTTATTGACATTAAAAAAGTATTTGACACTGTATGGCACAGCGGTCTACGGTTCCGAATGAATGAACTGTGACTACCGCGTGGAGTTATTTGCTAGCTGTCCAACTTTCTAGAAATCACAGTAAATGAAGAGAGAACCATTCTTGAATACTTTACTCCAGAAGCTGGTGTCCCTCATGAAGGGGTGGTTAGCCCTGTACTCTTCATCATGTATGGAGAAGCTGGTGTCCCTCATGGAGGGGTGGTTAGCCCTGTACTCTTCATCATGTATGGAGAAGCTGGTGTCCCTCAAGGAGGGGTGGTTAGCCTTGTACTCTTCATCATGTATGGAGAAGCTGTAGTCCCTCATGAAGGAGTGGTTAGCCGTCTACTCTTCATCATGTATGGAGAAGCTGGTGTCCGTCAAGAAGGGGTGGTTAGCTTTGTACTCTTCATCATGTATGGAGAAGCTGGTGTCCCTCATGGAGGTGTGGTTAGCCGTCTAAGTGAAATTAAAAGTAAAATCTGGCGAAGAACCAACTATGCTAGGAGTCTAACTGGTAAGAACAGTGGAGCATCAATAGACAATATATTAACAATTTACAAAACATACATTAGACCAGTAATAAACTATACAGTTTCAGCTTGATAACTGTAAGTACCAAAATAATCAAAACCAAGCTGCAGACAATACAAAACACATTCCTCACAACAGTATACAGAGTTCCCAGAACCACATCATCTAAATTTATACACAAACATACCAACCATACCAGACAGACACAGTACAATAACATACATGATGAAGATAGCCTTAATCACCTCTCTCCAATCAAGATATATTTTAAACACAAAAATAAATAAGGGAGAAATATATACAAATATATAAGAAAGGAAAGAGAAAGCCCACATACTTCCCACTAGTAGAGCAAGAGAATGTCTGTAAATGTATACCAGTACATGGACAAAGGGTCGGAGAATGTCAGCTCACTCTGACCAACACTGCATGACCATATAAGTAAAGAAAGAGATCAAAGAGCACTTGACACCCAGGGTGCATATGGTACTTGTACAATGCTTTACGAAACCTGTTTTACTAGAATTTTATAAATAAATAAATTAGCTGTCAACAAATTTTAAAGCTAAATCTGAAAGTACATTTTGAAAAAAATTAAATTATTATTCACTAAAGTGGTTTTTTGAAGTAAACTATAACTTACGAATTAAACAAATATAATAGTTTTTTTTTAATCATCATGGCTTCATTAATGTATGTTAAAACAATGTTTGGCCGTCACCAAGAAACCAAGTTAACGTCCATTAGTTCGAAGCACTAATTTTTTATTCTGGGCATGAGAATTTAAAGAAATACTCTGAGCTTTTAAAAGTTTAGACGTGTAACTCATAGCTCCGTCATCTCTTGAGAGATTTGAGATCTTGTTCAACTTTAGACTCACGATACAAACTTATATTTTTAGTAAGAAACGAGAAAGATTATTATATAAAAAGTATTGGTTGTTTTCTTACTTTTCAGTAGTCACAGATTTGGTTGTATTTTTGTTGCGAGTTCTACAAGAGGTGTCTGCAACTAACATGAGAAAAATCCCTTGTTGTTATTTACGCTATTTTATTTTTTTCTTGTTAATTTATTCATAAGTGTGTGTTTTTCTTGTATTAAGGTTAATAAAACCGGTTTAGGACATTGGCACGAAAGTTAAAGATAATAGTTTTCCCGGAGCTTCATAATTCCAGAAAATCACGTGAAGGTTAGATTACTTGTCAATGTCACTTGGTGACAGAAGTTTTATACAAAAGTGTTCATGGTTAGTTATGACTTAGTCTATGTTAGTCAGTTTTCGAAAGTGAAGAGAAATATGGATATAGAGATAACAATAGTTGTTCACTGTGTAACTTGTCAGAAACAACAGGTAGGAGTTGTTTGTAACGATCATGAAAAATATATCACATGGTGATAATTATTTATTTCATTTTTATTACTTCAAATTAATTGCTAGGGTTTTTAATAGAACTTTAGAATTTTAGTGTCAAGCTATGTGGCACAAAATGTCTGATATAATAGAACTATTTGTGAAAATAATTGTCTAAAATCATCCTACCTGTGAACGTTAAGTGGTGTTTAAAACTCTTGCTGTAAATATAGTGTATTAAACAGTTATTATGCGAAGTGTTTAGTATCCTAAGATATACTATATTAAACGTACTTACTTCAAGAGGGAATGATCATATTATACTTTCACAGGTCTGGATAAAGACTGCCAGTCTCCACCTGTTACAGAACCTTGTGAAGCTATTATACCAAGATATTATTACGATCCAAAAAGCCACCAGTGTAAGAAATTTATTTACGGGGGTTGTGTCGGGAACGGAAAGCAATATTAAACAATAGCAAACTGTGTGTCTGCTTTTTCAGGTTTGTAGAAAATGTTTATTGTCTTACTGTTATTCGGTAAGCTTTGATATAGGATCTAATATTGAATTTAAATTTCTGACAAGAATTTTTCAAACGAAGGAGAATATTAATAGCCTTAGGTTTTAAAGATAATGATAAATTAGAAGAATTTAAAACAGAAGTTGATTTAAAGTAATGGAAATTATTCTTTAACATTAAAATGTAGGTCGGTACAAATATAATGGAACAACATCCATAAAAGATTTCATGTCAACACTTTTAGAGGTTGTGATGGAAACAAATTGAAAATAATAACATTTAAACCCGTCATGGTCATGTGGTTGAGATGCTAGAGTCACATTCTGAGGTTTATTGATACGAATCCCTGTCAAAACATGCATCCTTTCAGCTGTGGGAGCGTTATATAATCATACTCAATTCCACTATTTTTTGGTAAGAGAAGCCCAAGAGTTGCCCGGAGTGGCGATGACTATCTGCTTTCCCTTTAGGCTTCCATTCATACATTAGTGACTGGTAGCGCAGATAGCCCTCGTGTAGCTTCACGCGAAATTCAAAGCAAACAGCAATATAAAAATATTGTATTTATACTGTACACGATATACATAATTTAATAATTATTCCCCCTTTAAAGTTTTAAAAACAACATAATTATCCAATAACCTGCAGGTTATACTCGTTACAATGTAACCCATGGGTTACACACAACACTTCAGAGTTCTTTAGCTATGACTATACAAGCAATTCAATCGTCAATTTAAAACGACCCTAAAATGAAAGTAAATGTGGTTGACGATTTATATATAATTGAAATTTTATAATACATGTACATCTACTAAGTGTAAAATAATAAAGTAAACTTTAGCGATGTTTTAAAAACTTTCCCACAGCACAACATACGATGATACCTCTTCTACTTGGGTACTTACTGAATATAAATAATCATCAGTAGTTATCGGGAAACGCCTCTTGAATGCGACAGTTAATGAAGGACAAAATACTTAAAACGCTATTTATGTATACGCAGAAAAATACTTTAAAAGTTACAGTTTTAACTCTGAATGTTCCCGAACCGACTTAACGACTTCTGGTTTTCAGGAAAGGCTTCATGAGCACCGGTTTGTAGAACAAAAATAGATGTTACATTTCCAAAATCTCTTATTTAGTATCCAAAATGGAGAAATTAAGAAAAATAGAGAAACATCTACAGTTTGTATAAATGTCACAAATATTAGGCCTACTGGTGTTGAAACTGTAAAAAACTACAAGTTTGTTTTGTTAACTTTCAACTATGTATAATTTATAGGTTTCGTGAACTATTTGTGTGTATGTCAAACGACTTACATGGAATGTAACACAAACATAGATTATTACAACAATCGATATAGACAGTTTAAACTTTCTTTGTATTTCACGATTGTTAAGGTATCAAAGTTAACCATGTTGAGACTGTATTCACCCTCGAATGTTTACCTTTATTATTACTAGTATTTTAACATCAGGAAGTCCAAAGTTTTTCATCTAACATCTTGTTGTTTTTTTAAACAATATAAATCAATCCGGTGTAAAATTCTAGAGAGATTCGCGTTGAGATGGAAAGGAAGTGACTTGAGATGGAAAGGAAGTGATAAAGGCTGAGCCTAAAAAAATGTTTGTGAACAGCTTCCACCAGAATGATAGTACTGGCTTTTCCTGTTACTGTTGTTCCTCTTCCAGGAATTGCGGAAGTCTTGGTTTATCATTTATTTTCCGTTTTAACCACGTTTCGTGATGACTGGAAAATAAAATATTTTTCCCAGAACAATACTCAGCAGACATAAATAATATTATTCTCACTTTACCAAGTTCAGTGTCGTCGAGAAAACTTATATTCTTGACTTCACTTGCAAAAGGCCTTTAGGCTTAAGTATTTCAAAGAAAAAATGAATCCATCGAAAATAACACTAAAACGGTATATAAACAAGTTTTAAACCTTATTACCAATGGGAGGGTGGCTGAATAAAAGAACAGGAATTTCTCTAAACAATAATGTTATTCGATCATTAAGTTGAACGAGATAAGTGTTCATTCAGTAAGAGGAGAATTGTTGTTTTAAATGATGGGTAATAACAATTGTAACACAAGAACACTTTGTTTTGTATAATTGTTTCAAGGCAAAATCACGTGATACATTGTTTGTTTTGTTATTGGGTGATAGTATTTTGTATATAACTTCTTACAGTCATGATCTCTTTCAATGGTTAATAAAACTGTCATAATGTACGAGTGTTTTTTCCAATGTATATGTCTCATATTAAAACTTCCATTAGTTATAGCTTCACTGTCTAGTGACTATTTCATTTCTCTACAGATTATTGTAACAAATCTATGTGCTGCCACTTCGGTTCCTTTTCATATTTTACCAATGAGACTTTCATAACATCATGTCTGTTATCTTCAAGAGTAATGGTGTTCTTGTTTTCAAACACAAGAGTAATTCTGTTAGATAACTTTGTGTTATTATGTTGTTTAAAGGCGATTTATATCTCTCTGAAAGTTGGTATATTTAACATTCTGTCATTAATGTCTGTTTTTATCACACTCTGTGTTTTGTAAATGTTTTCGTTAGTACACGAATTTTTTCATTTACCTGACTAGTAACATCAAATATTGGCTTTCTTTAGTGGTAATACCGTAAGTTTCGTGATTGTTTAAGTGTATTTGTTCATTCTTTATCAGGATAACGTTACAGGTCTTTGTCACTTCTCTTGAAATCTTATGTTGTAAGAACATGTTTTATATATTCATCGTAGTCACTGCATAGACAGACCAGTGTTTAGCTTTCCACTTAACCACAAAAAGGAAAACAAAACAACAAAAACATAGAAGTTCTGATCACGTGGTGGACTGACTTTGTGTCTCGTTTTCTACGGTTTCTTTACATGACGTAAGGTAACCTTGATTCGGACGTGTAACAGAGCAGGCTCAAGTCAACAAATACTGTTCAAGCATTTCTTTTGTACTTGTAAGAGAAAAAGTATCAATCAGTCTTCAGTTAGCTAAACCTAACAAGCAGAGACAGTTCTTGTCGTATTATGTGAATAATTTGATAAATTTCTTAAAGTTTAACATTCCGTTAATTGTATAGTATGAACAGTCGAGTAATCGTACAGTATAAACAGCTAAGTTAATTTTACAATTTAAACCAGTCATAAAAATCTATCGTATAAACTAGTTGATTCAAAGTATATTATCGACAAGTAGATTTGTTTGTTTACAGAAAAACTACTCAATGAGCTCTCTTGGCTGTTTCCAGTTTAGGTGTTGATATCATGCTTTAAAGCTTCAAGTTCATGGAGTAGTCCTTTAGGTAAAATTATAGTACAGTTTGACATGGTCACAATAGAAGACAGTTTGTGAAGGCAGTTAATTGTACAGTGCCAAAACACAGGTGAACATACGTTAGTTGGTCAAAGCTATTGATTGGTTAAGATTAGCTGTAGTCCTGTTGGTCAAAACTATAATACAGGTAAGATAACCCTAACTATAGCGGTATGGTCCTTGATCACGAGAAACCCACTTGAAATAAAAATGTATCTCAGAACGCTTGTTTGGGTGTTAACACTTTTGCTGATAAAAAAAGAACAACGTTTTGGTCAACCTGAAGATGACCTTGGTAGGTCGCAACATTGTTTTCTCCTTACCAATAAAAGTGTTAATACCCATACCAGCAGTTCTGAGATTCCTAGTGGTATGGTATTCTCAAATTTATCTTTGAGTAGCATGCAGGATTTGTAAGATGAAACAAATATTCAGTAGAAACTATCTCATGAAGCATTGAACAAATTATCTCTGCCTTTTACTGACCTTGAGTTACAGTAAAGACACTCCTACATGTATGGTAAATAATCTTATATTTAATACAATAGTATTGTGTTGTTGTGGTGATGACAAAGTTAAAATGATAAGTTATCCCTATATTAGAAGTGAATAAAGGAGGTCACATACTCAACACAATTTACAACCAACTCTTGAACTACTCTAACTGAATAGTAAAATAGAACATTACTTTAAGAGATTGCAATAGGATCACTGTGACCACCAGGCCATTACAGGTCCTAACACGTAAGTGATACAAGTAGTATTGGTATCACTTTCATCCGTTTGTTATTACATACAAACTACCCATAAAAATGTTGTACCTGACAACAACCAACAGTTTTAAAACTTATTTTACGAAAGTATTTGTGAAGAAATTACTTTTAAGTGCACCCTCCGCAGTATGTGGGCAGACTCACACCGCGAAAACTAGGTTTCGATACCCGAGGTTGGAAGAACATAAATAATCTACTGTGTAGCTTTGTGCATAATTTCAACAAACAAACAAACTTTAGAGTATCCGACATAGTTATTTAAAGGATCTATACTGATACATTTGTTATACTTAAAGCTATAAACAGAACTATTGTTAACTATGCTATCAATACCTGCTGGATTTCAGACACTACTTTATAGTCACGTGCTATACATTGAAACTTTCCTTATTATCAGCGTTCAGACCTTCGAAATTATCACATATTTTAAATTCTCCCGAGTTTCTCAAGAGATATTTAAATATCTTTCTGTCTGTATAGATATTTCTTATCTCCTCAGTAATATCGGTCAGAAGCTACTGGTGAAACACCTTCGTCTGGTTAGAGGAAAATCATCTCATGTTTTTCAAAGTAGGCTTAAAGTTGTTGTCTTTTAATATAATGTACACTTTTCCAAGTCACATATGTATTATATTAAACTGAACATAACACACAGAAACATTAACAGTAAGTGTTTGTAATATGTGTGTTGACTGTATAGACAGAACGTTTTTAGTCTGATGTAACACAACATGGTAAAAGTATATAACCAGTTCAGTGTGATAAACACATTAATAAAAGTCTTGTGATGATTGGTACTTTCGTTTTTCAACATTTCTTTTAAAGATTTTTGAAAGACAATTACGAAGACCTGTTAAACATCTTTGTCACACGTGTTTTTGATTCGTTACTATAAAGCTGATAGAGACATCTAACTGCTTCTTCAACTTTCAACGAGACTCATTTTAGTTGAGTTTTATGAACAAATCAAACAATTAGTTCAGCAATTAATGATTGTTAAAACAAAACGTGAAAGCACAATTTAGTAAAACTAAGTTATCTGTGTTACGTTAAATATCATCTGTCCTAAACTTGTCAATTAAAGAAACGTTATAACATTTTAGTTGTCATGACAACATTAATGTAATTTTAAACACGTACTGGCCGTGACCTAGAAACCAAGTTAACGTCCAGTTATGAAATTATGTTTACTTGTCATGATGTAATACCTCTTTCTTGTAATTGTAACAATGCGATTAAGACACAGTTAAACAGTTATTTATATTTTCAAAATATCGATTAACTACATTCTTAGAAATCGAAACGTGTATTGTTAGTAATTTCAATTGTCTAAATTATACTATTTTACTAACAACTTCCGTGACGTCAGTTATACTGTTACATGTATAGTGTAACACCGTACAACAACTGTAGATAAGAAAATATATAATTTTTCTTTTACCAAGTAAAACCGGTTCAGTACAGTACATTATTACAAAATAAAAGGTACTAGGTTTTTTCCGAAATTAAGCAAGTCTGGAAAGTCACGTGAAGACTGGATCACATGTCAATGTCACTTGCTGGGATGTTTTATATATAAGTGTTCATGGTTGTTAAGAATTATTCTGTATCCATCAGTTCTGCAGTAACGAACAACAAAATGTATCAGAAACTGATGTTGTTGCTTCTGGTGACGTCACTTTGTAGCTTCTCAGTAATAGCAGGTAAGGTTGGATTTCGTTACATGTTCAGTGAGGGTTGATTCAGCATAACATAGGAAAACCTGCTTGTTTTTTGTGTTACGTTGTGTTTTCTGTAAATGGAGGTATCTTTTAATATATAATTACATTTAACATATTCACTTTTCAACTGTCAGTGACTGTTTTATATTTTCACAGGTTTCGACTGTTGGTCTAAACCTGACCCAGGTCCTTGCTATGCTTATTTCACCAGGTATTACTATGATCCAGCCAGCCACCGCTGTAAATCGTTTATTTACGGGGGTTGTGCGGGAAATGGAAACCGTTACAAAACAAGATCACACTGTTTAGCTGTTTGTGCTGGTTTGTAAATAATGTTTATTTTGTTGTTGGTCTGTACAAACTTTGTGAATTATATATTGTAAGAAAGAACCTAAAGCTATATATGATATTTAGTAAAACGTAACTTGTTATAAATGTTTAAAAGAGACGAACAAAATGTAGATATATTTACAGTAAATATTATATATTTATAATATTTACATCAGATAAAACAATTCTAAATACAGTTAAAAGTTAGAATTTCAATAATTTATTTATCCTGATTTTCTTTAGGAACGTAACAGAGTTGAATATTTTGGGAAAAGCTGATGATAATGAACGAGAAGACGATACTTTATGTTGTCACACGTTATTGTCAGATGTGTCTAAATATGTGTGTGTTCAGTAGATTTCAAACACAGCGTGATGTCTTGTTTATGTATTATTCGAAATTTCTTATACTGGAAAATAAAAACTGATTTCAAGTCTGGAATAAAATATTATTAATTATTTCATTGGTCGTAATAATAAACACAGGAAACTTGTGTTGCAAACATTAACCTGACATAGTTATCCAATAAACCATAGTTTATAAATAGTACTTTAAAACTATGATTATGGTTACAGATTAAGTACTCAAAATAAAACTAATCTCAGAATGTAGTATTGTAATTATGGGCGTGGATAATTAACAGCAGGAAATGAAAATTGATAATTATAGATTGTGTTGCTTTGAACTTAACTTTAAACAAATCAACGAACCAGCTCACGGTTTTTAAGTTTATACATTCCAGAAAAATCTTCTTTTAACTTGAACTTTATATTCTGTGTTATTGACATGAATTATCAGCGAAACTTGGCCAGTTTTATAAATGCCAGTTGTGTTAATAGAGGCAACTCTCCTGTTAACCTTTCAATAATACCATTTTGACACAAGTGACAAGAATCTGAACTTGTTCTTCCATTGTCGTGTTTGTGAGATAACGAATTTTATTATTGGACTGTAAACGCTGTCTGCAGAAGAAGCTAATGTTTTAGAGTAGTTTTAGACATGATACACAGTCTGAACGTGCAATGTTTGAAGATGTGTCATCTGTTTGTGTCATTCAATTCCGAAAAAGTTCTAATGAGATGAAACTGAACATTCACAACTTCTTCCAGTCTCCTCTATAATTTATTTAACTGTCTTTTGATACTTGAATCAATAGAACTGCGAGACAAATAATGTTACAAATAAGACTTACTTTTCACATATTCTAGAATCTAAGCCAATAAATAATGTCTTTGTTTGCTTTTGAATTTTGCGTCAAGCTACACGAGGAAAATCTGCGCTAGTCGTCCCTAATTTAGGAATGTAAGGCTACAAAGAAGGCAGCTTGTGATTACCCCTCATGAACAACTTATGGGCTACTCTTTACCAACGAATAGTGGGATTCATCGTTACATTATAACGCCCCCACAGATGAAAGAACGAGCATGTTTGGTGTGACGGGATTCGAACTCGCGACCCTCAGATTACGAGTCGAACACACTAACCTCTTATATCTATGAATGATTTTACCTGTAATTACAAGGTATTCTATGGCTATTGTACTGTCTTACGTGAGTTGTGTTGTATTCTTACAAGCGTGAGTAAAGCCGTGAAATTCTAGTAATTTTCTAAATTTAAGATTTTAAAAAAGTGTTTTCTATCTGTTTATAAACGCTTTTCTTTTACTCAATGTAAATAACATGTTTAATAAATTATGTTTTGTTTCCATATAATAATAAAATAAAGAAACATTCCTGTAGGTCCAGGTTAAACAGTTTTAAGTTATCTAGTAATGGTGATTACGATACTGAAACTGAAAGAAAACATTAAATAACATATTGAAAGAACTGATGAAAAGATGTAATTATTTTATTGTTAATTATAGGTAATTAAAATAAGGTCTCTATGACAACTAAAGTATTATGTCTTTAACTAATTAAACGGCCCGGCATGGCGAAGTGGTAAGACATTGACTCGTAAATTAAAGGTCGCGGGTTCGAATCCCCGTCACACCAAACATGCTCGATCTTTCAGCAGTGGGGGTTATACTGTGACGGTCAATCTCACTATTCGTTGGAAAAATATTAGCCCAAGAGTTGGCGGTTAGTGGTGATGACAAGCTGCCTTCCCTCTTACACTGCAAAATTAGGGACGGCTAGCGCAGATAGTCCGCGTGTAGGTTTGCGAAGAATTCAAAAACCAATTAACCGATACATTCTAAATTTTCTGAAAGACGACATTTATTCACATTCACTATCAGATTTAGGTTTAGGTGATTAACTTGTGAATCCGTTGTTTCATTTAAATCTTGTTAAACCTAGTTTATAACAGAATATATTTCAACAGCAGAAAGTGATAGATCAGTTATCATCGGCCGACAATGTAAAGTCTGACAGACATATCTAAACAAACAAAAGTTCCCAAGTCTTTCTAGGATCTTAGAGAAAATAATAAAATTGACTTTTTTCCGTATTAAAATGGTTATAAAAAGTTCTACAGGATAACGTTTCACAAACAACATGGAACCGAGTTTTAATATAACTGTCGAATTTCACCACGAGAAAGCTTAAATATATACGTATAGTCTACATAAATAAAAATGCTTCTAAGAATATTACATTTTAAATTGGAGAAATAGGAAATTACTTAAATATAAATAATAAAACTATTTGAAACAAATTATTTATTTGAAAAACACAGAAAATAGAATAACCTATAGCACTGATTTTATTTGCATGTAAGTGATATGATTTTATTGTAGAGTTTCTGAGAAAAAATAACACTATGTTTGTACGTAAGTATTTTTATTTATTATAAATGTTTAATATCTACGGAATACACTTTGGGTTTTATTGTAAATATATGTTAATTAAAGCATCTGTCTTGTTAGATAATTAAAACTTTACTGTTGTCAGTAAATTCTGGTTATACACAGAGGTAATGAAATATATACTTCAGTTCATTATAGATGATCCAATCATTCTATTGTAACTTACTGGATATAACGTTCACGAATGTTCCACAATATGAAACCAGATTCGCTTCTTTTGGTTTTGGGTTTGGTCATTTCCTCGGCTCCATTTTCTTCTCTGTACCCGAGACACAGAAGAATCATTGGTTCGTTCCTCAGTCGTCGGAGTCTTCTTCGAACCACAGAGACCTGCCCAGTTGACTCAGGGCAGAATCCATGAAGGTCAACATACCTTCAGATAAAGAAAAAAAAGACACAGTTGAAAACTGTAGGTTTCTTCTCCAACTCGCCTATACATAAGTAAAATGGCCACTTTGATACAGTGAAACTGTTGAGATTTACCTTCTAACCTGTGTGTCTCTGATTTCAGGAAATATTTCTGAAACCTGCTGATTCGGTCACTTTTCGGAATTTTCCTTAGAATCGTAATTAGAGGTTGCGTGAGGGACGATGGGTGGTATTGCTGGTCGATCATCATGTGTCCACCCTGTATTTGTCACTCCACACATCTTTGGAGGCTCTAGCTATGTGTGTTTCTTCGTATTGTAACATCAGCATTTGTTTTATCCAATTGTCTCCTAGAGAGACCTATGATCAATCAGATCTTGCTGTTCTCCTATTGTAATCCTAGGGTACCTTAATGAACATAATCTCCTTAGGGAAGGTACTGAGGTGTCGATCCCTGTGTTCTTGGAACACATCCCTTCTCTCTTCAACACTGATTATTATTCTTTATTTAATACATCTAATCATAACTACTATTCATCTCTCGGTCTGCTCCACTTCACTGTTCTCCCACTTTATATGGATGGTTGACGGTAGCCCACGAAGCAGTAATAATTTCCCTATTTTCTTGAGAGAGAATGGTGGTGAATGCCACCTGACCCGTGCGACCCGGTGGAAGCTGGACCAAGCCAACTGGCCCTCTTTCACTGCTCTCACGGAACTTGTTTGTAAGTCTTTGATCAACCACTATGTGGCAGCAGTGTCTTACTTTATTATCCAGGCAGCTGCTCATTGTATTACTGAAACCTCAATAGGTTTTACAAGTTAGCCTCTTTCGTGGTGGAATCAGCACATGGCACGGAAACCTCAAAAACGAATCTGACATACACTTTGTAGCTATCGCACACTTTCGAAACGCATCGCTTTTCAGCAGGCCAGTTCACATGCGCGGGAGGTAAGACATCAAATTCAGAAGGAATCTGGGATTAAATTCACAACCAGTTTGTCTTCTACGACCATTTCCAAGTCGTGTGGTACAAGGTTCGGAAGTCCAGTGGACAGTGTAATTTGTTTCCCTTTCCATTTTGCTCACCTAAGTCCAGGAAGTTCCTGGTGCCCGGAAAATCACCGATACTCGGTGAAAACTTTACCTGATATCTAGCTCTTCTGCTTCATCCTCCATCTTCTTAGCCATCAAGACTCCGGAGAACGATCACCTCTTCTCTTTCAAGCTGATCGTCTCTATGACTAAACTCGCTCTTTACACTGGTGGAGTTGAAGCTGGTTCTTTTACATTGTTCAGATCTGATGATTTACACTACGAGATGCTGTATCATCTATTGCTTGCCTATCTTCCTATTCTTTCGGTTGTTTTTAACTGGATCTGGCAGGAGAATGTTGGATTGCGTGGCAATTTATCTATTTTTATTAAAATTGTTTTATGGGAAGGCGATTTCAACTTCCTGTGGGTTCGACAATTTCCTGTTCTTTTCTAAAGTAACTTGGAGTCCCTCAAAGCTGTGTCTTGAGTGTCATACTTTCACATTTCGTGTAAGTTGTTGAACGTGATATACGTTTTAAAATATTGTTTACTGTTGAGAAGAAAACACAAACTCAAGAGATGTCAGTAAAATACTAGTGTATAAGTATTGTATGTGTAGTTCAATACGTAACTGTATTTAAAGATTAGAATATTAACAAGCTTACAGTGATATAATATTAATAACAAAAGAACAAACATGTTTGTTTGTCTGTTTCATTGTTTGAAGACATTAATATGAAGAACAATCTGTGTTAATTATTACTGTTAGATCTACATATAGAACGTTTATTACAGAATCTATCATGTGCTACTTTAAAAAACAAGTACACTTTATCAATATGCGTCGATCATTAATCACTTATTTTATAAGGTTTGTCCTTACTGAAATTGTTTAATTATTTACTATAAACCAGACGGTTAATTCAATATTATAAACCAATTTATTCGCAGTAGCTACAGGATATGTAAAATAAAAATTTAATCCGAATGTTGTTATTTCTGTAAACACTTCTCACATTTTCTACCATATTACTGAACGTCAGTTACTAAAAATACATTAACAGTGATTAAATTATTACGTTCTGCTGTAAACACTTTTACCTTGAGTTAACATAGGTATTGTGTACTACACTGAGGAGTTTCTAAAGTTTGTGGAAAGTTTTCTACACTCCAATGTTTCAATATTCTGTAGAAAGACTTCAGTGAATAATGTTAAAAACTTAGTAAATATACACCTTGTAGAATAGTCAGAACTTTATGTAAACACACCTTGAAGAATAATCAGAACTTAAAAATACAAACCTTGTAGTGTAGTCAAAGCGTTATGTAAACACACACTTTATATTGTCAGAAATTAATTGATATATGTCTTGTAGTACAGTCAGAACTTCATGTAAACACACCTTTAATATTGTCAGAAATTAATGGATATATGTCTTGTAGTACAGTGAGAACTTCATGTAAACACACCTTTAATATTGTCAGAAATTAATTGATATATATCTTGTAGAACAGTCAGAACTTCATGTAAACACACCTTTAATATTGTCAGAAATTAATGGATATATATCTTGTAGTACAGTGAGAACTTCATGTAAACACACCTTTAATATTGTCAGAAATTAATGGATATATATCTTGCAGTACAGTGAGAACTTCATGTAAACACACCTTTAATATTGTCAGAAATTAATGATATATATCTTGTAGTACAGTGAGAACTTCATGTAAACACACCTTTAATATTGTCAGAAATTAATTGATATATATCTTGTAGTACAGTGAGAACTTCATGTAAACACACCTTTAATATTGTCAGAAATTAATTGATATATGTCTTGTAGTACAGTGAGAACTTCATGTAAACACACCTTTAATATTGTCAGAAATTAATGGATATATATCTTGTAGTACAGTGAGAACTTCATGTAAACACACCTTTAATATTGTCAGAAATTAATGGATATATGTCTTGTAGTACAGTGAGAACTTCATGTAAACACACCTTTAATATTGTCAGAAATTAATGGATATATATCTTGTAGTACAGTGAGAACTTCATGTAAACACACCTTAATATTGTCAGAAATTAATGGATATATATCTTGTAGTACAGTGAGAACTTTATGTAAACACACCTTGAAGAATAGTCAGAAATTAAAAGATATACACCTTGTAGTGTAGTCAAAGCGTTATGTAAACACACCTTTTATATTGTCAGAAATTAATTTATATATGTCTTGTAGTACAGTGAGAACTTCATGTAAACACACCTTTAATATTGTCAGAAATTAATTGATATATATCTTGTAGTACAGTGAGAACTTCATGTAAACACACCTTTAATATTGTCAGAAATTAATGGATATATATCTTGTAGTACAGTGAGAACTTCATGTAAACACACCTTTAATATTGTCAGAAATTAATGGATATATATCTTGTAGTACAGTGAGAACTTCATGTAAACACACCTTTAATATTGTCAGAAATTAATGGATATATATCTTGTAGTACAGTGAGAACTTCATGTAAACACACCTTTAATATTGTCAGAAATTAATGGATATATATCTTGTAGTACAGTGAGAACTTCATGTAAACACACCTGTAATATTGTCAGAAATTAATTGATATATGTCTTGTAGTACAGTGAGAACTTCATGTAAACACACCTTTAATATTGTCAGAAATTAATGGATATATGTCTTGTAGTACAGTGAGAACTTCATGTAAACACACCTTTAATATTGTCAGAAATTAATGGATATATATCTTGTAGTACAGTGAGAACTTCATGTAAACACACCTTTAATATTGTCAGAAATTAATTGATATATGTCTTGTAGTACAGTGAGAACTTCATGTAAACACACCTTTAATATTGTCAGAAATTAATGGATATATATCTTGTAGTACAGTGAGAACTTCATGTAAACACACCTTTAATATTGTCAGAAATTAATGGATATATATCTTGTAGTACAGTGAGAACTTTATGTAAACACACCTTGAAGAATAGTCAGAACTTAAAAGATACACACCTTGTAGTGTAGTCAAAGCGTTATGTAAACACACCTTTATATTGTCAGAAATTAATTTATATATGTTTTGTAGCACAGTCAGAACTTCATGTAAACACACCTTTAATATTGTCAGAAATTAATGGATATATATCTTGTAGTACAGTGAGAACTTCATGTAAACACACCTTTAATATTGTCAGAAATTAATGGATATATATCTTGTAGTACAGTGAGAACTTCATGTAAACACACCTTGAAGAATAGTCAGAACTTAAAAGATACATACACCTTGTAGTGTTGTCAAAGCGTTATGTAAACACACCTTTATATTGTCAGAAATTAATTTATATATGTCTTGTAGTACAGTGAGAACTTCATGTAAACACACCTTTAATATTGTCAGAAATTAATGGATATATATCTTGTAGTAAAGTGAGAACTTCATGTAAACACACCTTTAATATTGTCAGAAATTAATGGATATATATCTTGTAGTACAGTGAGAACTTCATGTAAACACACCTTTAATATTGTCAGAAATTAATGGATATATATCTTGTAGTATAGTGAGAACTTCATGTAAACACACCTTTTATATTGTCAGAAATTAATTTATATATGTCTTGTAGTACAGTGAGAACTTCATGTAAACACACCTTTAATATTGTCAGAAATTAATTGATATATATCTTGTAGTACAGTGAGAACTTCATGTAAACACACCATTAATATTGTCAGAAATTAATGGATATATATCTTGTAGTACAGTGAGAACTTCATGTAAACACACCTTTAATATTGTCAGAAATTAATGGATATATATCTTGTAAAAACAGTCAGAACTTCATGTAAACACACCTTTAATATTGTCAGAAATTAATTGATATATGTCTTGTAGTACAGTGAGAACTTCATGTAAACACACCTTTAATATTGTGAGAAATTAATTGATATATGTCTTGTAGTACAGTGAGAACTTCATGTAAACACATTTTAAGAATAGTCAGAAGAATAGTAAGAACTTAAATTGTCAGATACACACATGTCTTGTAGTACAGTGTAGTCAAAGCGTTATGTAAACACACCTTTATTGTCAGAAATATATTGTCAGAAATTAATTTATATATGTCTTGTAGTACAGTGAGAACTTCATGTAAACACACCTTTAATATTGTCAGAAATTAATGGATATATATCTTGTAGTACAGTGAGAACTTCATGTAAACACACCTTTAATATTGTCAGAAATTAATGGATATATATCTTGTAGTACAGTGAGAACTTCATGTAAACACACCTTTAATATTGTCAGAAATTAATTTATATATGTCTTGTCAGAACTTAAAAGATACAGTAGTGTAGTCAGCTTATGTAAACACACCTTTATATTGTCAGAAATTAATTTATATATGTAAAACTTCATGTAAACACACCTTTAATATTGTCAGAAATTAATGGATATATATCTTGTAGTACAGTGAGAACTTCATGTAAACACACCTTTATATATTGTCAGAAATTAATTGATATATATCTTGTAGTACAGTGAGAACTTCATGTAAACACACCAGAAATTAATTGATATATGTCTTTAATATTGTCAGAAATTAATGGATATATATCTTGTAGTACAGTGAGAACTTCATGTAAACACACCTTTAATATTGTCAGAAATTAATGGATATATGTCTTGTAGTACAGTCAGAACTTCATGTAAACACACCTTTAATATTGTCAGAAATTAATGGATATATATCTTGTAGTCTTGTAGTACAGTGAGAACTTCATGTAAACACACCTTTAATATTGTCAGAAATTAATGGATATATATCTTGTAGTACAGTGAGAACTTCTGTAAACACACCTTAATATTGTCAGAAATTAATGGATATATATCATGTAAACACACACCTTTAATATTGTCAAGAATAGTAGTACAGTGAACTTAAAGATACACACCTTGTAGTGTAGTCAAAAGCGTTAGTGTAAACACACCCTTTATATTGTCAGAAATTAATTTATATATGTCTTGTAAACACACCTTTAATATTGTCAGTACAGTCAGAACTTCATGTAAACACACCTTTAATATTGTCAGAAATTAATGGATATATATCTTGTAGTACAGTGAGAACTTCATGTAAACACACCTTTAATATTGTCAGAAATTAATTGATATATATCTTGTAGTACAGTGAAAGAACTTCATGTAAACACACCTTTAATATTGTCAGAAATTAATGGATATATATCTTTTAGTACAGTGAGAACTTCATGTAAAACACATTTACCTTTAATATTATATCTTGTAGAAATTAATTGATATATATTGTCTTGTAGTACAGTGAGAACTTCATGTAAAACACACCTTTAATATTGTCAGAAATTAATGGATATATATCTTGTAGTACAGTGAGAACTTCATGTAAACACACCTTTTATATTGTCAGAAATTAATTTATATATGTCTTGTAGTACAGTGAGAACTTCATGAAACACACCTTCATGTAAAATTAATTTATATATGTCTTGTACACAGAACTTCATGTTAATATTGTCAGAAATTAATGGATATATATCTTGTAGTACAGTGAG
Source organism: Tachypleus tridentatus (assembly GCF_004210375.1). Classification (NCBI taxonomy): domain Eukaryota; kingdom Metazoa; phylum Arthropoda; class Merostomata; order Xiphosura; family Limulidae; genus Tachypleus; species Tachypleus tridentatus. The sequence continues at coordinate 149,900,686 of NC_134833.1, read as the reverse complement.
AACTTCATGTAAACACACCTTTAATATTGTCAGAAATTAATGGAATTAATATATATATATCTTGTAGTACAGATATGTGAGTACAGAGAACTTCATGTAAACACACCTTTAATATTGTCAGAAATTAATGGATATATATCTTGTAGTACAGTGAGAACTTCATGTAAATACACCTCCTAATATTGTCAGAAATTAATGGATATATATCTTGTAGTACAGTGAGAACTTCATGTAAACACACCTTTAATATTGTCAGAAATTAATGGATATATATCTTGTAGTACAGTGAGAACTTCATGTAAACACACCTTTAATATTGTCAGAAATTAATGGATATATATCTTGTAGTACAGTGAGAACTTTATGTAAACACACCTTTAAAAATAGTCAGAACTTAAAAGATACACACCTTGCAGTGTAGTCAAAGCGTTATGTAAACACACCTTTTATATTGTCAAGAAATTAATTATATATATCTTGTAGTACAGTCAGAACTTCATGTAAACACACCTTTAATATTGTCAGAAATTAATGGATATATATCTTGTAGTAAAGTGAGAACTTCATGTAAACACACCTTTAATATTGTCAGAAATTAATGGATATATATCTTGTAGTACAGTGAGAACTTCATGTAAACACAAGCAATACGTAACTGAACGAAGCA
>NC_134833.1:149844602-149899519 GCF_004210375.1 Tachypleus tridentatus | reverse complement strand
AAAATCACAAGAAAACAAAACTTCAATACAAACACAAAAAATCACAAGAAAACAAACCTCAATACAAACACAAAAAATCACAAGAACAAAATCACAAGAAAACAAATCACTTCAATACAAAAACACAAAATCACAAGAAAACAAAACTCAATCAATATAAACATAAAAACACAAAAATCACAAGAAAACAAAACTTCAATATAAACACAAAAATCACAAGAAAACAAAACTTCAATACAAACACAAAAATCACAAGAAAACAACACCTCAATATAAACACAAAAATCACAAGAAAACAACACCTCAATATAAACACAAAAATCACAAGAAAACAACACCTCAATACAAACACTAAAATCACAAGAAAACAAACCCTCAATACAAACACAAAAAATCACAAGAAAACAAAACTTCAATACAAAACACAAAAATCACAAGAAAACAAAACTCAATATAAACACAAAAAATCACAAGAAAACAAAACTTCAATACAAACACAAAAATCACAAGAAAACAAACTTCAATATAAACACAAAATCACAAGAAAAAAAACTTCAATATAAACACACAAAATCACAAGAAAACAAACACCTCAATATAAACACAAAAATCACAAGAAAACAAAACCTCAATACAAACACAAAAATCACAAGAAAACAAACTTCAAACAAACACAAAAATCACAAGAAAACAAAACTTCAATATAAACACAAAAAATCACAAGAAAACAAAATAAACACTCAATATAAACACAAAAATCACAAGAAAACAACACCTCAATATAAACACAAAAAATCACAAGAAAACAAAACTTCAATATAAACACAAAAATCACAAAAACAAAACTCAATACAAACACAAAAATCACAAGAAAAATATCAATACAAAACAAAAATCACAAGAAAACAAAACTTCAATATAAACACAAAAATCACAAGAAAACAAAACTTCAAAAACACAAAATCACAAGAAAAAAATCACAATAAAACACAAAAATCACTTCAATAAACAACACCTCAAAATCACAAGAAAACAAACTTCAATACAAACACAAAAATCACAAGAAAACAAAACTTCAAATAAATCACACAAAATAAAACACAAAAATCACAAGAAAACAAAACTTCAATACAAACACAAAAATCACAAGAAAACAAAACTTCAATATAAACACAAAAATCACAAGAAAACAAAACCTCAATATAAACACAAAAATCACAAGAAAACAAAACCTCAATATAAACACAAAAATCACAAGAAAACAACACTTCAATACAAACACAAAAATCACAAGAAAACAAAACTTCAATATAAACACAAAAATCACAAGAAAACAAACCTCAATATCACAAGAAAACAAACACAAACAAAAATCACAAGAAAACAAAAAATAAACACAAAAAATCACAAGAAAACAAAACTTCAATACAAACAAAAATCACAAGAAAACAAAACTCAATATAAACACAAAAATCACAAGAAAACAAAACTTCAATATAAACACAAAAAAACTTCAATATAAACACAAAAATCACAAGAAAACAAAACTTCAATACAAACAAAAAATCACAAGAAAACAACACCTCAATACAAACACAAAAATCACAAGAAAACAAAACTTCAATATAAACACAAAAATCACAAGAAAACAAAACTTCAATATAAACACAAAAATCACAAGAAAACAAAACAAAAATCACAAGAAAACAACACCTCAATACAAACACAAAAATCACAAGAAAACAACACCTCAATATAAACACAAAAATCACAAGAAAACAACACCTCAATATAAACACAAAAATCACAAGAAAACAAAACCTCAATACAAACACAAAAATCACAAGAAAACAAAACTTCAATACAAACACAAAAATCACAAGAAAACAAGAAAACTTCAATACAAACACAAAAATCACAAGAAAACAAAACCTCAATATAAACACAAAAATCACAAGAAAACAAAACCTCAATATAAACACAAAAATCACAAGAAAACAAAACTTCAATATAAACACAAAAATCACAAGAAAACAAAACTTCAATACAAACACAAAAATCACAAGAAAACAAAACTTCAATATAAACACAAAAATCACAAGAAAACAACACAAAAATCACAAGAAAACAAAACTTCAATATAAACACAAAAATCACAAGAAAACAAAACCTCAATATAAACACAAAATCACAAGAAAACAAAACTTCAATACAAACACAAAATCACAAGAAAACAAAACCTCAATATAAACACAAAAATCACAAGAAAACAAAACTTCAATATAAACAAAAAAAAAATCACAAGAAAACAAAACTTCAATATAAACACAAAAAATCACAAGAAAACAAAACTTCAATATAAAAACACAAAAATACCTCAATATAAACACAAAAATCACAAGAAAACAAAACTTCAATATAAACACAAAATCACAAGAAAACAAAACTTCAATATAAACACAAAAATCACAAGAAAACAAAACTTCAATACAAACACAAAAATCACAAGAAAACAAAACCTCAATATAAACACAAAAATCACAAGAAAACAAAACTTCAATACAAACACAAAAATCACAAGAAAACAAACTTCAATATAAACACAAAAAATCACAAGAAAACAAAACTTCAATACAAAAAACACAAGAAAAAAATCACAAGAAAACACAAACACCTCAATATAAACACAAGAAAAAAATCACAACAAAAACAAAACTTCAATATAAAACACAAAATCACAAGAAAACAAAACTTCAATATAAACACAAAAATCACAAGAAAACAACACCTCAATATAAACACAAAAATCACAAGAAAACAAAACTTCAATATAAACACAAAAATCACAAGAAAACAAAACTTCAATACAAACACAAAAATCACAAGAAAACAAAACCTCAATATAAACACAAAAATCACAAGAAAACAAAACACTCAATATCAAACACAAAAATCACAAGAAAACAAAACCTCAATACAAACACAAAATCACAAGAAAACAAAACTTCAATACAAACACAAAAATCACAAGAAAACAAAACTTCAATATAAACACAAAAATCACAAGAAAACAAAACTTCAATATAAACACAAAAATCACAAGAAAACAACACCTCAATATAAACACAAAAATCACAAGAAAACAACACCTCAATATAAACACAAAAATCACAAGAAAACAAGAAAAAAAAATCACTTCAATACAAACACAAAATCACAAGAAAACAAAACTTCAATACAAACACAAAAATCACAAGAAAACAAACTTCAATACAAACACAAAAATCACAAGAAAACAAACTTCAATATAAAACACAAAATCACAAGAAAACAAACTTCAATACAAACACAAAAAATCACAAGAAAACAAAACTTCAATATAAACAAAAAAAAATCACAAGAAAACAACACCTCAATATAAACACAAAAAATCACAAGAAAACAACACCTCAATATAAACACAAAAATCACAAGAAAAAAACTTCAATACAAACACAAAAATCACAAGAAAACAAATCAATATAAACACAAAAATCACAAGAAAACAAAACCTCAATATAAACACAAAAATCACAAGAAAACAAAACCTCAATACAAACACAAAAAATCACAAGAAAACAAAACTTCAATACAAAACACAAAAAATCACAAGAAAACAAAACTTCAATACAAACACAAAATCACAAGAAAAACACAAAAAATCACAAGAAAACAAAACTTCAATATAAAACACAAAATCACAAGAAAACAAACTTCAATATAAAAACACAAAAATCACAAGAAAACAAAACCTCAATATAAACACAAAAATCACAAGAAAACAAACCTCAATATCACAAGAAAACAAAACACAAAAATCACAAGAAAACAAACACTCAATACAAACACAAAAAATCACAAGAAAACAAAACCTCAATATAAACACAAAAATCACAAGAAAACAAACCTCAATTAAACACAAAAATCACAAAAAAACAAGAAAACAAAACTTCAATACAAACACAAAAAAATCACAAGAAAACAAAACTTCAATATAAACACAAAAATCACAAGAAAACAAAACAATACAAACTCAATATAAAATATACAAACACAAAAAATCACAAGAAAACAAACCTCAATATAAAACACAAAAATCACAAGAAAACAAAACTTCAATTCAATACAAACACAAAAAATCACAAGAAAACAAAACCTCAATATAAACACAAAAATCACAAGAAAACAAAACTTCAATCAATATAAACACAAAAATCACAAGAAAACAACACCTCAATATAAACACAAAATCACAAGAAAACAACACCTCAATACAAACACAAAAAATCACAAGAAAACAAAACCTCAATACAAACACAAAAATCACAAGAAAACAAAACTTCAATACAAACACAAAAATCACAAGAAAACAAAACTTCAATACAAGAAAACAAAACTTCAATACAAACACAAAAAATCACAAGAAAACAAACTTCAATACAAACACAAAAATCACAAGAAAACAAAACTTCAATATAAACACAAAAATCACAAGAAAACAAAACTTCAATATAAACACAAAAAATCACAAGAAAACAAACCTCAATATAAACACAAAAAATCACAAGAAAACAAAACCTCAATATAAACACAAAAAATCACAAGAAAACAAAACCTCAATATAAACACAAAAATCACAAGAAAACAAAACCTCAATATAAACACAAAAATCACAAGAAAACAAAACTTCAATACAAAACACAAAAATCACAAGAAAACAAAACTCAATATCAATCACAAGAAAACAAAACTCAAACACAAAAATCACAAGAAAACAAAACCTCAATACAAACACAAAAATCACAAGAAAACAAAACTTCAATATAAACACAAAAAATCACAAGAAAACAACACTTCAATACACAAGAAAACAAAACTTCAATACAAAACACAAGAAAATCACAAGAAAACAAAATCACAAGAAAACAACACCTCAATACAAACACAAAAATCACTCAAATAAACACAAAAACACAAGAAACAAAACTTCAATACAAACACAAAAATCACAAGAAAACATAACCTCAATATAAACACAAAAATCACAAGAAAACAACACCTCAATACAAACACAAAAATCACAAGAAAACAAAACTTCAATATAAACACAAAAATCACAAGAAAACAAAACTTCAATACAAACACAAAAATCACAAGAAAACAAAACTTCAATATAAACACAAAAATCACAAGAAAACAAAACTTCAATATAAACACAAAAATCACAAGAAAACAAAACTTCAATACAAACACAAAAATCACAAGAAAACAAACTTCAATACAAACACAAAAATCACAAGAAAACAAAACCTCAATATAAACACAAAAATCACAAGAAAACAACACCTCAGAAAACAAAAAAAATCACAAAACACAACAAACCTCAATACAAACACAAAAATCACAAGAAAACAAAACACAAAAATCAAAACAAAACTTCAATACACAAAAAATCACAAGAAAACAAAACTTCAATATAAACACAAAAATCACAAGAAAACAAAACTTCAATACAAACACAAAAATCACAAGAAAACAACACCTCAATATAAACACAAAAATCACAAGAAAACAAAACTTCAATACAAACACAAAAATCACAAGAAAACAAAACTTCAATACAAAACACAAAAATCACAAGAAAACAAAACCTCAATATAAACACAAAAAATCACAAGAAAACAACACCTCAATACAAAAATCACAAGAAAACAAAAAATCACAAGAAAACAAACTTCAATATAAACACAAAATCACAAGAAAACAAAACTCAATATAATACAAAAACACAAGAAAACACAAGAAAACAATATATAAACACAATACAAAAAAATCACAAGAAAACAAAACCTCAATATAAACACAAAAATCACAATATAAAACACAAAACACAAGAAAACAAAAAATCACAAAAAAACAAAACAACACCTCAATACAAACACAAAAAATCACAAGAAAACAAAACTTCAATACAAACACAAAAAATCACAAGAAAACAAACTTCAATACAAAACAAAAAATCACAAGAAAACAAAACTTCAATATAAACACAAAATCACAAGAAAACAAAACTTCAATATAAAACAAAAATCACAAGAAAACAAACCTCAATACAAACACAAAAATCACAAGAAAACAAAACCTCAATATAAACACAAAAATCACAAGAAAACAAAACTTCAATACAAACACAAAAATCACAAGAAAACAAAACTTCAATATAAACACAAAAAACAAGAAAACAAAAATCACAAGAAAACAAACTCAATATAAACACAAAAATCACAAGAAAACAAAACTTCAATACAAACACAAGAAAAAAATCACAAGAAAACAAACACCTCAATATCACAAGAAAACAACACAATATAAACAAAAATCACAAGAAAACAACACCTCAATATAAACACACAAAATCACAAGAAAACAAACCTCAATACAAACACAAAATCACAAGAAAACAAAACTTCAATACAAATACAAAAAATCACAAGAAAACAACACCTCAATATAAACACAAAAATCACAAGAAAACAAATCAATAAAACACAAAAATCACAAGAAAACAAACTTCAATACAAACACAAAAATCACAAGAAAACAAAACTTCAATAAACAAAACACAAAAATCACAAGAAAAATCACCTCAATAAAACACAAAAATCACAAGAAAACAAACTTCAATATAAACACAAAAATCACAAGAAAACAAAACTTCAATACAAACACAAAAATCACAAGAAAACAAAAACTTCAATATAAACACAAAAATCACAAGAAAACAAAAACAACACCTCAATATAAACACAAAAATCACAAGAAAACAACACCTCAATATAAACACAAAAATCACAAGAAAACAAAACTTCAATACAAACACAAAAATCACAAGAAAACAACACCTCAATACAAACACAAAAATCACAAGAAAACAAAACCTCAATATAAACACAAAAATCACAAGAAAACAAAACCTCAATATAAACACAAAAATCACAAGAAAACAAAACTTCAATACAAACACAAAAATCACAAGAAAACAAAACTTCAATACAAACAAAAAAATCACAAGAAAACAAAACTTCAATATATAAACACAAAAAATCACAAGAAAACAAAACTTCAATATAAACACAAAAATCACAAGAAAACAAACCTCAATACAAACACAAAAATCACAAGAAAACAACACTTCAATACAAACACAAAAATCACAAGAAAACAAAACTTCAATATAAACACAAAAATCACAAGAAAACAAAACTTCAATATAAACACAAAAATCACAAGAAAACAAAACTTCAATATAAACAAAAATCACAAGAAAACAAAACTTCAATACAAAAACACAAAAAATCACAAGAAAACAAGAAAACAAAACTCAATACAAACACAAAAATCACAAGAAAACAAAATACAAAAAATCAAACACTTCAATACAAACACAAAAATCACAAGAAAACAAAACCTCAATATAAACACAAAATCACAAAAATCACAAAAAACAAGAAAACAAAACCTCAATATAAACACACAAAATCACAAGAAAACAAACAAACACAAAAAATCAACCTCAATAAACACAAAAATCACAAGAAAACAACACCTCAATATAAACACAAAAATCACAAGAAAACAAAACCTCAATACAAACACAAAAATCACAAGAAAACAAAACTTCAATACAAACACAAAAATCACAAGAAAACAAAACTTCAATACAAACAAAAAAATCACAAGAAAACAAAACTTCAATATAAACACAAAAATCACAAGAAAACAACACCTCAATATAAACACAAAAATCACAAGAAAACAAAACCTCAATATAAACACAAAAATCACAAGAAAACAAAACCTCAATACAAACACAAAAATCACAAGAAAACAAAACCTCAATACAAACACAAAAATCACAAGAAAACAACACCTCAATATAAACACAAAAATCACAAGAAAACAAAACTTCAATACAAACACAAAATCACAAACAAAAATTCAATACAAAACACACAAAAATCACAAGAAAACAAAACTTCAATATAAACACAAAAAATCACAAGAAAACAAAATCACAAAAAATCACAAGAAAACAAAACTTCAATATAAACACAAAAATCACAAGAAAACAACACCTCAATATAAACACAAAAATCACAAGAAAACAACACCTCAATATAAACACAAAAATCACAAGAAAACAAACTTCAATACAAACACAAAAATCACAAGAAAACAAAACTTCAATATAAACACAAAAAATCACAAGAAAACAAACCTCAACTAAACACAAAAATCACAAGAAAAAACACAAAAATCAAAAATCACAAGAAAACAAGAAAACAAAACTCAATATAAACACAAAAAATCACAAGAAAACAAAACTTCAATACAAACACAAGAAAAATCACAAAAAATCAATACCTCAATAACACAAAAATCACAAGAAAACAAAAACTTCAATACAAACACAAAAATCACAAGAAAACAAACTTCAATACAAACACAAAAATCACAAGAAAACAAACTTCAATACAAGAAAACAAAAAATCACAAGAAAACAAAACTTCAATACAAACACAAAAAACACAAGAAAAAAATCACAAGAAAACAAGAAAACTTCAATATAAAACACAAAATCACAAGAAAACAAAAAATATAAACACAAAAAATCAATACCTCAATAAACACAAAATCACAAGAAAACAAACCTCAATACAAACACAAAATCACAAGAAAACAAGAAAAACTTCAATACAAACACAAAAATCACAAGAAAACAAAACTTCAATATAAACACAAAAATCACAAGAAAACAAAACCTCAATACAAACACAAAAATCACAAGAAAACAAACTCAATACAAAACACAAAAATCACAAGAAAACACTTCAAAAAACACAAAAATCACAAGAAAACAAAACCTCAAGAAAACAATCACAAGAAAACAACACCTCAATATAAACACAAAAAAAACAAGAAAAAAATCAATACAAACAAAAAATCACAAGAAAACAAACTCAATACAAACACAAAAATCACAAGAATACAAAACTTCAATACACAAAAATCACAAGAAAACAAACTTCAATACAAACACAAAAATCACAAGAAAACAAAACTTCAATACAAACACAAAAATCACAAGAAAACAAAACTTCAATATAAACACAAAAATCACAAGAAAACAAAACCTCAATATAAACACAAAAATCACAAGAAAACAAAACTTCAATACAAACACAAAAATCAAAAGAAAACAAAACTTCAATATAAACAAAAAATCACAAGAAAACAAACTTCAATACAAAACACAAAAATCACAAGAAAACAAAACTCAATATAAACACAAAAAATCACAAGAAAACAACACCTCAATACAAAACACAAAAATCACAAGAAAACAAACCTCAATATAAACACAAAAAATCACAAGAAAACCTCAATACAAACACAAAATCACAAGAAAACAAAACTTCAATATAAACACAAAAATCACAAAAATCACAAGAAAACAAAATCTTCAATACTCAATACACAAAAATCACAAGAAAACAAACACCTCAATATAAACACAAAAATCACAAGAAAACAAAACTCAATACAAACACACAAAATCACAAGAAAACAAAACTTCAATATAAACACAAAAAATCACAAGAAAACAAAACTTCAATATAAACACACAAGAAAAATCACAAAGAAAACAAAATCACAAGAAAACAACACTTCAATATAAAACACAAAAATCACAAGAAAACAAAACTTCAATATAAACACAAAAATCACAAGAAAACAAAACTTCAATACAAACACAAAATCACAAGAAAACAAACCTCAATATAAACACAAAATCACAAGAAAACTCAATACAAACACAAAAAATCACAAGAAAACAAAACTTCAATATAAAACACAAAAATCACAAGAAAACAAAACTTCAATACAAACACAAAAATCACAAGAAAACAAAACCTCAATATAAACACTTCAATATAAAAAAAAATCACAAGAAAACAACACCTCAATACAAACACAAAAATCACAAGAAAACAAAACTTCAATACAAAACACAAAATCACAAGAAAACAAAACTTCAATATAAAAACACAAGAAAAAAATCACAAGAAAACAAAACTTCAATATCACAAGAAAAAACACAATATAAACAAAAATCACAAGAAAACAACACAAAACTTCAATATAAACACAAAAATCACAAGAAAACAAAACCTCAATATAAACACACAAAAATCACAAGAAAACAAAACCTCAATACAAACACAAAAATCACAAGAAAACAAACCTCAATACAAAACACAAAAATCACAAGAAAACAAAACTTCAATACAAAAATCACAAGAAAAAAAAATCACAAGAAAACAAGAAAACAAAACAATTCAATACAAAACTCACAAAAATCACAAGAAAACAAAACCTCAATATAAACACAAAAATCACAAGAAAACAAAACCTCAATACAAACACAAAAAATCACAAGAAAACAAAACTTCAATACAAACACAAAAATCACAAGAAAACAAAACTTCAATACAAACACAAAAATCACAAGAAAACAAAACTTCAATACAAACACAAAAATCACAAGAAAACAAAACTTCAATACAAACACAAAAATCACAAGAAAACAAAACCTCAATATACAAAAAATCACAAGAAAACAAACCTCAATACACACAAAAATCACAAGAAAACAAAACTTCAATATAAACACAAAAATCACAAGAAAACAAAACTTCAATACAAAACACAAAATCACAACACAAAAAAACAAACCTCAATATAAACACAAAAATCACAAGAAAACAACACCTCAATACAAACACAAAAATCACAAGAAAACAACACCTCAATATAAACACAAAAATCACAAGAAAACAAAACCTCAATACAAACACAAAAATCACAAGAAAACAAAACTTCAATACAAACACAAAAAATCACAAGAAAACAAAACTTCAATACAAACACAAAATCACAAGAAAACAAAACTTCAATACAATATAAACAAAAAAAATCACAAGAAAACACAAACCTCAATATAAACACAAAAATCACAAGAAAACAAAACTTCAATATAAACAAAAAATCACAAGAAAACAAACTTCAATACAAACACAAAAATCACAAGAAAACAACACCTCAATATAAAACAAAATAAACACAAAAATCAAAATCACAATAAAAACAAAAAACAAGAAAACAAAACTTCTCAATACAAACATAAACAAAAATCACAAGAAAACAAAACTTCAATACAAACACAAAAAATCACAAGAAAACAAAACAATCAATATAAACACAATATAAACAAAAATCACAAGAAAACAAAACTTCAATATAAACACAAAAATCACAAGAAAACAAACCTCAATATAAAACACAAAAATCACAAGAAAACAACACCTCAATATAAACACAAAATCACAAGAAAACAAAACCTCAATAAACACAAAATCACAAGAAAACAAAACTTCAATACAAACACAAAAAATCACAAGAAAACAAAACTTCAATACAAAAACACAAAAAATCACAAGAAAACAAAACTTCAATACAAACACAAAAATCACAAGAAAACAAAACCTCAATATAAACACAAAAATCACAAGAAAACAAAACCTCAATACAAACACAAAAATCACAAGAAAACAAAACTTCAATACAAACACAAAAATCACAAGAAAACAAAACTTCAATATAAACACAAAAATCACAAGAAAACAACACTTCAATACAAACACAAAAAATCACAAGAAAACAAAACAAAAATCAATATAAACACAAAATCACAAGAAAACAAAACTTCAATACAAAACACAAAAATCACAAGAAAACAACACCTCAATATAAACACAAAAATCACAAGAAAACAACACCTCAATATAAACACAAAATCACAAGAAAACAAAAACATCACAAGAAAACAAAATAAACACACAAAATCACAAGAAAACAAACTTCAATACAAACACAAAAAATCACAAGAAAACAAACTTCAATACAAACACAAAAAATCACAAGAAAACAAAACTTCAATACAAACACAAAAATCACAAGAAAACAAAACTTCAATATAAACACAAAAAACAAAAAAATCACAAGAAAACAAGAAAACTCAATCAATACAAACACAAAAATCACAAGAAAACAAAAAAACAAAAAATCAATACTCAATATAAACACAAAAATCACAAGAAAACAACACCTCAATACAAACACAAAAATCACAAGAAAACAAAACTTCAATATAAACAAAAATCACAAGAAAACAAAAACTTCAATACAAACTTAATACAAAACAAAAATCACAAGAAAACAACACCTCAATATAAACACAAAAATCACAAGAAAACAAACAAAACTCAATATAAACACAAAAATCACAAGAAAACAAAAACAAACACAAAAATCACAAGAAAACAAACTTCAATATAAACACAAAAATCACAAGAAAACAAAACTTCAATACAAACACAAAAATCACAAGAAAACAACACCTCAAACACAAAAAATCACAAGAAAACAACACCTCAATATAAACACAAAAATCACAAGAAAACAAAACCTCAATACAAACACACAAAAAATCACAAGAAAACAAACTTCAATACAAACACACAAAAAAATCACAAGAAAACAAAACTTCAATACAAAAACAAAAAATCACAAGAAAACAAAAAATAAACTCAATAACTTCAAACACAAAAAATCACAAGAAAACAAACACCTCAATACAAACACAAAAATCACAAGAAAACAAAACTTCAATATAAACACAAAAATCACAAGAAAACAAAAATCAATATAAACACAAAAATCACAAGAAAACAAAACTTCAATACAAACACACAAAATCACAAGAAAACAAAAACTTCAATACAAACACAATATAAAAAATCACAAGAAAACAACACCTCAATATAAACACAAAAATCACAAGAAAACAACACCTCAATATAAACACAAAAATCACAAGAAAACAAAACTTCAATACAAACACAAAAATCACAAGAAAACAAAACTTCAATACAAACACAAAAATCACAAGAAAACAAAACTCAATATAAACACAAACAAACTTCAATACAAACACAAAAATCACAAGAAAACAAAACATCAATATAAACACAAAAATCACAAGAAAACAAAACTTCAATACAAACACAAAAATCACAAGAAAACAAAACATCAATATAAACACAAAAATCACAAGAAAACAACAAGAAAACTTCAAATACAAACACAAAAAATCACAAGAAAACAAAAAATCACAAGAAAACAAAACACAATAAAAATCACAAGAAAACAAAACCTCAATACAAACACAAAAATCACAAGAAAACAAAACTCAATATAAACACAAAAATCACAAGAAAACAAAACTTCAATACAAACACAAAATCACAAGAAAACAAACTTCAATACAAAACACAAAAATCACAAGAAAAAAACCTCAATAAAACACAAAAATCACAAGAAAACAAAACTTCAATACAAAACACAAAAATCACAAGAAAACAAAACTTCAATATAAACACAAAAAATCACAAGAAAACAAACTTCAATACAAAACACAAAATCACAAGAAAACAACACCTCAATATAAACACAAAAATCACAAGAAAACAAAACCTCAATATAAACACAAAATCACAAGAAAACAACAAACAAAATCACAAGAAAACTCAATACAAACACAAAAATCACAAGAAAACAAAACTTCAATACAAAACACAAAAAATCACAAGAAAACAAAACTTCAATACAAACACAAAAATCACAAGAAAACAAACTTCAATCAAACACAAAAAATCACAAGAAAACAAAACTTCAATATAAACACAAAAATCACAAGAAAAACCTCAATATAAACACAAAAATCACAAGAAAACAAACCTCAATATAAACACAAAAATCACAAGAAAACAACACCTCAATACAAACACAAAAATCACAAGAAAACAAAAACTTCAATATAAAAACAAAAAATCACAAGAAAACAAAACCTCAATATAAACACAAAAATCACAAGAAAACAACACCTCAATATAAACACAAAAATCACAAGAAAACAAAACAAAACTCAATATAAACACAAAAATCACAAGAAAACAAAACTTCAATACAAACACAAAAATCACAAGAAAACAAAACCTCAATATCAAAAAATACAAGAAAAAAACACAAAAATCACAAGAAAACAAAACCTCAATATAAACACAAAAATCACAAGAAAACAAACCTCAATATAAACACAAAAATCACAAGAAAACAAACCTTCAATACAAACACAAAAAATCACAAGAAAACAAAACTTCAATATAAACACACAAAATCACAAGAAAACAAACTTCAATACAAAACCTCAATATAAACACAAAAATCACAAGAAAACAAAACTCAATACAAAAAACACAAAAATCACAAGAAAACAACACCTCAATACAAACACAAAAATACCTCAATACAAACACAAAAATCACAAGAAAACAAAACTTCAATATAAACACAAAAATCACAAGAAAACAAAACTTCAATACAAACACAAAAAATCACAAGAAAAACAAATACCTCACAAAAAATTCAATATAAACACAAAAATCACAAAAAACAACACAAAACTCAGAAACACAAAAATCACAACACACAAAAACAACACCTCAATATAAACACAAAAAATCACAAGAAAAAAACAACACCTCAATACAAACACAAAAAATCACAAGAAAACAAACCTCAATATAAACACAAAAATCACAAGAAAACAAAACTTCAATATAAACACAAAAATCACAAGAAAACAAAACTTCAATACAAACACAAAAATCACAAGAAAACAAAACCTCAATACAAACACAAAAATCACAAGAAAACAAAACTTCAATACAAACACAAAAATCACAAGAAAACAAAACTTCAATATAAACACAAAAATCACAAGAAAACAAACCTCAATACAAACACAAAAAATCACAAGAAAACAAAACTTCAATATAAACACAAAAATCACAAGAAAACAAAACCTCAATACAAACACAAAAATCACAAGAAAACAAAACTTCAATATAAACACAAAAACACAAAAATCACAAGAAAACAAAACTTCAATATAAACACACAAAAATCACAAGAAAACAAAACTTCAATATAAACACAAAAAATCACAAGAAAACAACACCTCAATATAAACACAAAAATCACAAAAAAATCACAACAAAAATCACAACACCTCAATATAAACACAAAAATCACAAGAAAACAAAACCTCAATATAAACACAAAAAATCACAAGAAAACAAAACTTCAATACAAACACAAAAATCACAAGAAAACAAACTTCACAACAAACACAAAAAATCACAAGAAAACAAAAAATCAATATAAACACACAAAAAATCACAAGAAAACAAACCTCAATACAAACACAAAATCACAAGAAAACAAAACCTCAATATAAACACAAAAAATCACAAGAAAACAAAACTTCTCAATATAAACACAAAAATCACAAGAAAACAAAACTCAATATAAACACAAAAATCACAAGAAAACACACTTCAATATAAACACAAAAATCACAATACAAAATCACACAAAACTTCAAAAAAAATCACAAGAAAAGAAAACAACTCAATATAAACACAAAAATCACAAGAAAACAACACTCAATATAAACACAAAAATCACAAGAAAACAAAACTTCAATACAAAACAAAATATAAACACAAAATCACAAGAAAACAAACCTCAATACAAACACACAAAAATCACAAGAAAACAAAACTTCAATACAAACACAAAAATCACAAGAAAACAAAACTTCAATACAAACACAAAAATCACAAGAAAACAAAACTCAATATAAACACAAAAATCACAAGAAAACAAAACTTCAATATAAACACAAAAATCACAAGAAAACAAAACTTCAATATAAACACAAAAATCACAAGAAAACAAAACTTCAATATAAACACAAAAATCACAAGAAAACAACACCTCAATATAAACACAAAAATCACAAGAAAACAAGAAAACAACACCTCAATACAAACACAAAAATCACAAAAAATCACAAGAAAACAACACTTCAATAAAACACTCAATACCTCAAATAAACACAAAAATCACAAGAAAACAAACACCTCAATACAAACACAAAAATCACAAGAAAACAAAACTTCAATACAAAACACAAAAATCACAAGAAAACAAAATCACTCAAAATCAATAAACAAAACACAAAAATCACAAGAAAACAAAACTTCAATACAAACACAAAAATCACAAGAAAACAAAACCTCAATACAAACAAAAAAATCACAAGAAAACAAAACTTCAATATAAACACAAAAATCACAAGAAAACAAAACTTCAATATAAACACAAAAATCACAAGAAAACAACACCTCAATATAAACACAAAAATCACAAGAAAACAACACCTCAATCAATACACAAAAATCACAAGAAAAATCACCTCAATAAACACAAAAATCACAAGAAAACAAAACCTCAATACAAACACAAAAATCACAAGAAAACAAACTTCAATATAAACACAAGAAAAAATCACAAGAAAACAAAACTTCAATACAAACACAAAAAACACAAGAAAAAAAACAAGAAAACAAGAAAACAAAAAACTTAAAACACAAAAATATAAACACAATATAAACAAAAATCACAAGAAAACAAAACTTCAATACAAACACAAAAATCACAAGAAAACAAACCTCAAACACAAAAAATCACACAAGAAAACAAAACCTCAATATAAACACAAAAATCACAAGAAAACAACAAAACTCAATACAAACACAAAATCACAAGAAAACAAAACCTCAATATAAACACAAAAATCACAAGAAAACAAAACTTCAATACAAACACAAAATCACAAGAAAACAAAACTTCAATATAAACACAAAAATCACAAGAAAACAAAACTTCAATATAAAACACAAAATCACAAGAAAACAAGAAAACAAAACTTCAATACAAACACAAAAATCACAAGAAAACAAAACCTCAATATAAACACAAAAAATCACAAGAAAACAAACTTCAATACAAACACAAAAATCACAAGAAAACAAAACTTCAATATAAACACAAAATCACAAGAAAACAAAACTTCAAATAAACACAAAATCACAAGAAAACAAAATCACAAACACAAAAATCACAAGAAAACAAACTTCAATATAAACACAAAAATCACAAGAAAACAAACTTCAATACAAACACAAAAATCACAAGAAAACAACAAAAACACTCAATATAAACACAAAAAATCACAAGAAAACAAAACCTCAATACAAAACAAAAAATCACAAGAAAACAAAACTTCAATACAAACACAAAAATCACAAGAAAACAAAACTTCAATATAAACACAAAAAATCACAAGAAAACAAAACTCAAACAAACACAAAATCAATACAAATAAACACAAAAATCACAAGAAAACAAAACCTCAATATAAACACAAAAATCACAAGAAAACAAAACCCTCAATACAATACAAACACAAAATCACAAGAAAACAAAACTTCAATATAAACACAAAAATCACAAGAAAACAAAACTTCAATACAAACACAAAAAATCACAAGAAAACAAAACCTCAATATAAACACAAAAATCACAAGAAAACAAAACCTCAATATAAACACAAAAATCACAAGAAAACAAACCTCAATACAAACACAAAAAATCACAAGAAAACAAAACTTCAATATAAACACAAAAATCACAAGAAAACAAAACTTCAATACAAACACAAAAAATCACAAGAAAACAAACTTCAATACAAACACAAAAATCACAAGAAAACAAAACAATCACAAGAAAACAAAACCTCAATACAAACAAAAATCACAAGAAAACAAACAATATAAACACAAAAAATTCAATATAAACACAAAAATCACAAGAAAACAAAACTTCAATACAAACACAAAAATCACAAGAAAACAAAACTTCAATATAAACACAAAAATCACAAGAAAACAAAACAATACAAACACTCAATACAAAACACAAAAATCACAAGAAAACAACACCTCAATATAAACACAAAAATCACAAGAAAACAAAACCTCAATATACAAAAATCACAAGAAAACAAAACTTCAAACACAAAAATCACAAGAAAACAAAACTTCAATATAAACACAAAATCACAAGAAAACAAAACTTCAATATAAACACAAAAATCACAAGAAAACAAAACCTCAATATAAACACAAAAATCACAAGAAAACAAACTTCAATATAAACACAAGAAAAAAAATCACAAGAAAACAAAACCTCAATATAAACACAAAAATCACAAGAAAACAAACCTCAATATAAACACAAAAAATCACAAGAAAACAAAACTCAAACAAACACAAAAATCACAAGAAAACAACTTCAATACAAACACAAAAATCACAAGAAAACAAAACTTCAATACAAACACAAAAAATCACAAGAAAACAAAACTTCAATATAAACACAAAAATCACAAGAAAACAAACTTCAATAGAAAAACACAAAAATCACAAGAAAAAAACAAAACTCAATACAAACACAAAAATCACAAGAAAACAAAACTTCAATATAAACACAAAAAATCACAAGAAAACAAAACTTCAATACAAAACAAACAAAAATCACAAGAAAACAACACCTCAATATAAACACAAAAATCACAAGAAAACAAACACTTCAATACAAAACACAAAAAATCACAAGAAAACAAACCTCAATACAAAACACAAAAATCACAAGAAAACAAAACAATTCAAAATCACAAGAAAACACAAAATCACAAGAAAACAAGAAAACAAACTTCAATACAAACACAAAAATCACAAGAAAACACTCAAAAAATCACAAGAAAACACAAGAAAACAAAGATTCAATACAAACACAAAATCACAAGAAAACAACACCTCAATATAAACACAAAATCACAAGAAAACAAAACCTCAATATAAACACAAAAATCACAAGAAAACAAAACTCAATACAAAACAAAAAATCACAAGAAAACAAACTTCAATATAAACACAAAAATCACAAGAAAACAACACTTCAATACAAATTAACAACATAAAAGAATCACATAAGAGCACAAATAAAGTTACGAAAAATCATAAATGTGATAAGTGTTGCTCAAAATTAAACAATAAAACTGACTCGAAAAAATTCTGGACACACCTTAGACGACTGACCAACGACAATCCAGCCACAAAGAAATATCCTACTCTTGAATACAATAATACATTAGTATACAAATATAAAGAAAAAACCGAAGCTTTCAAACACCAAATACGTAATACTTTTAAAATACATACTGATCCAAGTATAAATACTTATATTTATAACAAAGTCACAAACTATAGACTAAACAATAAAGAACAATTTGAACCAGTTTTCCCAAGAAACATAACAAACTAGGAAAGCACGATCCTAAAGAAAGAAATATCTACACGTGAACTTCATGAAGCAATAAAAACAAATCTCCAGGTGAAGATGAACTACAAGCCTTCTTCCTAGAAAAAGGCACTCCGAAATAGTTTGACCACCTGAAAGCACTTTTCAACTTATCTCTATCCTCTGGATACATACCAGTTTTTTGGAAGCATGCGAATATATTAAAGTTTTATAAGGTATAAAAGCCAGTCAATAAAACTAATAGCTACTGACCAATCAGCCTGACCAGCTGTGTAGTTAGAATTCTTAAGATAATAATAAGTAATAGACTCTCCACATTCTTTGAGATAACATCAAAATTACTAAAAGAACAAAATGGATTCAGAAAATCTAAACAAACAACAAACTACTTAGTTAGATTAACTGTAGAGATATTAGTCAGCGTTAACAATAAACAATGTACTGTTGCCTTCTTTATTGACATTAAAAAAGTATTTGACACTGTATGGCACAGCGGTCTACGGTTCCGAATGAATGAACTGTGACTACCGCGTGGAGTTATTTGCTAGCTGTCCAACTTTCTAGAAATCACAGTAAATGAAGAGAGAACCATTCTTGAATACTTTACTCCAGAAGCTGGTGTCCCTCATGAAGGGGTGGTTAGCCCTGTACTCTTCATCATGTATGGAGAAGCTGGTGTCCCTCATGGAGGGGTGGATAGCCGTCTACTCTTTATCATGTATGGAGAAGCTGGTGTCCCTCATGAAGGGGTGGTTAGCCCTGTACTCTTCATCATGTATGGAGAAGCTGGTGTCCCTCAAGGAGGGGTGGTTAGCCTTGTACTCTTCATCATGTATGGAGAAGCTGGTGTCCCTCAAAGAGGGGTGGTTAGCCCTGTACTCTTCATCATGTATGGAGAAGCTGGTGTCCCTCATGGAGGGGTGGTTAGCCCTGTACTCTTCATCATGTATGGAGAAGCTGGTGTCCCTCAAGGAGGGGTGGTTAGCCGTATACTCTTCATCATGTATGGAGAAGCTGGTGTCCCTCATGGAGGGGTGGTTAGCCCTGTACTCTTCATTATGTATGGAGAAGCTGGTGTCCCTCAAGGAGGGGTGGTTAGCCGTCTACTCTTCATCATGTATGGAGAAGCTGGTGTCCCTCAAGGAGGGGTGGTTAGCCGTGTACTCTTCATTATGTATGGAGAAGCTGGTGTCCCTCAAGGAGGGGTGGTTAGCCCTGTACTCTTCATCATGTATGGAGAAGCTGGAGTCCCTCATGAAGGAGTGGTTAGCCGTCTACTCTTCATCATGTATGGAGAAGCTGGTGTCCGTCAAGAAGGGGTGGTTAGCCGTCTACTCTTCATCATGTATGGAGAAGCTGGTGTCCCTCAAGGATGGTTGGTTAGCCCTGTACTCTTCATTATGTATGGAGAAGCTGGTGTCCCTCAAGGAGGTGTGGTTAGCCGTCTACTCTTCATCATGTATGGAGAAGCTGGTGTCCCTCAAGGAATGGTGGTTAGCCGTGTACTCTTCATTATGTATGGAGAAGCTGGTGTCCGTCAAGGAGGGGTGGTTAGCCCTGTACTCTTCATCATGTATGGAGAAGCTGGTGTCCCTCATGGAGGGGTGGTTAGCCGTCCACTCTTCATCATGTATGAAGAAGCTGGTGTCCCTCATGGAGGGGTGATTAGCCCTGTATTCTTCATCATGTATGGAGAAGCCGGTGTCCCTCATGGAGGGGTGGTTAGCCCTGTACTCTTCATCATGTATGGAGAAGCTGGTGTCCCTCAAGGAGGGCGGATAACCCTGTACTCTTCATCATGTATGGAGAAGCTGATGTCCCTCAAGGAGGGGTGGTTAGCTTTGTACTCTTCATCATGTATGGAGAAGCTGGTGTCCCTCATGGAGGGTGTGGTTAGCCGTCTAAGTGAAATTAAAAGTAAAATCTGGCGAAGAACCAACTATGCTAGAGTCTAACTGGTAAGAACAGTGGAGCATCAATAGACAATATATTAACAATTTACAAAACATACATTAGACCAATAATAAACTATACAGTTTCAGCTTGGATAACTGTAAGTACCAAAATAATCCAAACCAAGCTGCAGACAATACAAAACACATTCCTCACAACAGTATACAGAGTTCCCAGAACCACATCCTCTAAATTTATACACAAACATACCAACCATACCAGACAGACACAGTACAATAACATACATGATGAAGATAGCCTTAATCACCATTCTCCAATCAAGATATATTTTAAACACAAAAATAAATAAGGGAGAAAAATATTCATATAATATAAGAAAGGAAAGAAAAAACCCACATACTTCCCACTAGTAGAGCAAGAGAATGTCTGTAAATGTAAACCAGTACATGGACAAAGGGTCGGAGAATGTCAGCTCACTCTGACCAACACTGCATGACCATATAAGTAAAGAAAGAGGTCAAAGAGCACTTGACACTCCAGGGTGCATATGGTACTTGCACAATGCTTTACGAAACCTGTTTTACTAGAATTTTATAAATAAATAAATTAGCTGTCAACAAATTTTAAAGCTAAATCTGAAAGTACATTTTGAAAAAAAATAAATTATTATTCACTAAAGTGGTTTTTTGAAGTAAACTATAACTTACGAATTAAACAAATATAATAGTTTTTTTTTAATCATCATGGCTTCATTAATGTATGTTAAAACAATGTTTGGCCGTCACCTAGAAACCAAGTTAACGTCCATTAGTTCGAAGCACTAATTTTTTATTCTGGGCATGAGAATTTAAAGAAATACTCTGAGCTTTTAAAAGTTTAGACGTGTAACTCATAGCTCCGTCATCTCTTGAGAGATTTAAGATCTTGTTCAACTTTTGACTCACGATACAAACGTGAGAAACGAGAAAGATTATTATATAAAAAGTATTGGTTGTTTTCTTACTTTTCAGTAGTCACAGATTTGGTTGTATTTTTGTTGCGAGTTCTACAAGAGGTGTCTGCAACTAACATGAGAAAAATCCCTTGTTGTTATTTACGCTATTTTATTTTTTTCTTGTTAATTTATTCATAAGTGTGTGTTTTTCTTGTATTAAGGTTAATAAAACCGGTTTAGGACATTGGCACGAAAGTTAAAGATAATAGTTTTCCCGGAGCTTCATAATTCCATAAAATCACGTGAAGGTTAGATTACTTGTCAATGTCACTTGGTGACAGAAGTTTTATACAAAAGTGTTCATGGTTAGTTATGACTTAGTCTATGTTAGTCAGTTTTCGAAAGTGAAAAGAAATATGGATATAGAGATAACAATAGTTGTTCACTGTGTAACTTGTCAGAAACAACAGGTAGGAGTTGTTTGTAACGATCATGAAAAATATATCACATGGTGATAATTATTTATTTCATTTTTTATTACTTCAAATTAATTGCAAGGGTTTTTAATAGAACTTTAGAATTTTAGTGTCAAGCTATGTGGCACAAAATGTCTGATATAATAGAACTATTTGTGAAAATAATTGTCTAAAATCATCCTACCTGTGAACGTTAAGTGGTGTTTAAAACTCTTGCTGTAAATATAGTGTATTAAACAGTTATTATGCGAAGTGTTTAGTATCCTAAGATATACTATATTAAACGTACTTACTTCAAGAGGGAATGATCATATTATACTTTCACAGGTCTGGATAAAGACTGCCAGTCTCCACCTGTTACAGAACCTTGTGAAGCTATTATACCAAGATATTATTACGATCCAAAAAGCCACCAGTGTAAGAAATTTATTTACGGGGGTTGTGTCGGGAACGGAAAGCAATATTAAACAATAGCAAACTGTGTGTCTGCTTTTTCAGGTTTGTAGAAAATGTTTATTGTCTTACTGTTATTCGGTAAGCTTTGATATAGGATCTAATATTGAATTTAAATTTCTGACAAGAATTTTTCAAACGAAGGAGAATATTAATAGCCTTAAATTTTAAAGATAATGATAAATTAGAAGAATTTAAAACAGAAGTTGATTTAAAGTAATGGAAATTATTCTTTAACATTAAAATATAGGTCGGTACAAATATAATGGAACAACATCCATAAAAGATTTCATGTCAACACTTTAGAGGTTGTGATGGAAACAAATTGAAAATAATAACATTTAAACCCGTCATGGTCATGTGGTTGAGATGCTAGAGTCACATTCTGAGGTTTATTGATACGAATCCCTGTCAAAACATGCATCCTTTCAGCTGTGGGAGCGTTATATAATCATACTCAATTCCACTATTTTTTGGTAAGAGAAGCCCAAGAGTTGCCCGGAGTGGCGATGACTATCTGCTTTCCCTTTAGGCTTCCATTCATACATTAGTGACTGGTAGCGCAGATAGCCCTCGTGTAGCTTCACGCGAAATTCAAAGCAAACAGCAATATAAAAATATTGTATTTATACTGTACACGATATACATAATTTAATAATTATTCCCCTTTAAAGTTTTAAAAACAACATAATTATCCAATAACCTGCAGGTTATACTCGTTACAATGTAACCCATGGGTTACACACAACACTTCAGAGTTCTTTAGCTATGACTATACAAGCAATTCAATCGTCAATTTAAAACGACCCTAAAATGAAAGTAAATGTGGTTGACGATTTATATATAATTGAAATTTTATAATACATGTACATCTACTAAGTGTAAAATAATAAAGTAAACTTTAGCGATGTTTTAAAAACTTTCCCACAGCACAACATACTATGATACCTCTTCTACTTGGGTACCTTACTGAATATAAATAATCATCAGTAGTTATCGGGAAACGCCTTTTGAATGCGACACAAATGCGACAGTTAATGAAGGACAAAATACTTAAAACGCTATTTATGTATACGCAGAAAAATACTTTAAAAGTTACAGTTTTAACTCTGAATATTCCCGAACCGACTTAACGACTTCTGGTTTTCAGGAAAGGCTTCATGAGCACCGGTTTGTAGAACAAAAATAGATGTTACATTTCCAAAATCTCTTATTTAGTATCCAAAATGGAGAAATTAAGAAAAATAGAGAAACATCTACAGTTTGTATAAATGTCACAAATATTAGGCCTACTGGTGTTGAAACTGTAAAAACTACAAGTTTGTTTTGTTATCTTTCAACTATGTATAATTTATAGGTTTCGTGAACTATTTGTGTGTATGTCAAACGACTTACATGGAATGTAACACAAACATAGATTATTACAAACATCGATATAGACAGTTTAAACTTTCTTTGTATTTCACGATTGTTAAGGTATCAAAGTTAACCATGTTGAGACTGTATTCACCCTCGAATGTTTACCGTTATTATTACTAGTATTTTAACATCAGGAAGTCCAAAGTTTTTCATCTAACATCTTGTTGTTTTTTTAAACAATATAAATCAATCCCGTGTAAAATTCTAGAGAGATTCGCGTTGAGATGGAAAGGAAGTGACTTGAGACGGAAAGGAAGTGAAAAAGGCTGAGCCTAAAAAAATGTTTGTAAACAGCTTCCACCAGAATGATAGTACTGGCTTTTCCTGTTACTGTTGTTCCTCTTTCCAGGAATTGCGGAAGTCTTGGTTTATCATTTATTTTCCGTTTTAACCACGTTTCGTGATGACTGGAAAATAAAATATTTTTCCCAGAACAATACTCAGCAGACATAAATAATATTATTCTCACTTTACCAAGTTCAGTGTCGTCGAGAAAACTTATATTCTTGACTTCACTTGGAAAAGGCCTTTTAGGCTTAAGTATTTCAAAGAAAAAATGAATCCATCGTAAATAACACTAAAACGGTATATAAACAAGTTTTAAACCTTATTACCAATGGGAGGGTGGCTGAATAAAAGAACAGGAATTTCTCTAAACAATAATGTTATTCGATCATTAAGTTGAACGAGATAAGTGTTCATTCAGTAAGAGGAGAATTGTTGTTTTTAAATGATGGGTAATAACAATTGTAACACAAGAACACTTTGTTTTGTATAATTGTTTCAAGGCAAAATCACGTGATACATTGTTTGTTTTGTTATTGGGTGATAGTATTTGGTATATAACTTCTTAGAGTCATGATCTCTTTCAATGGTTAATAAAACTGTCATAATGTACGAGTGTTTTTTCCAATGTATATGTCTCATATTAAAACTTCCATTAGTTATAGCTTCACTGTCAAGTGAATATTTCATTTCTCTACAGATTATTGTAACAAATCTATGTGCTGCCACTTCGGTTCCTTTTCATATTTTACCAATGAGACTTTCATAACATCATGTCTGTTATCTTCAAGAGTAATGGTGTTCTTGTTTTCAAACACAAGAGTAATTCTGTTAGATAACTTTGTGTTATTATGTTGTTTAAAGGCGATTTATATATCTCTGAAAGTTGGTATATTTAACATTCTGTCATTAATGTCTGTTTTTATCACACTCTGTGTTTTTGTAAATGTTTTCGTTAGTACACGAATTTTTCATTTACCTGACTAGTAACATCAAATATTGGCTTTCTTTAGTGGTAATACCGTAAGTTTCGTGATTGTTAAAGTGTATTTGTTCATTCTTTATCAGGATAACGTTACAGGTCTTTGTCACTTCTCTTGAAATCTTATGTTGTAAGAACAGGTTTTATATATTCATCGTAGTCACTGCATAGACAGACCAGTGTTTAGCTTTCCACTTAACTACAAAAAGGAAAACAAAACAACAAAAACATAGAAGTTCTGATCACGTGGTGGACTGACTTTGTGTCTCGTTTTCTACGGTTTCTTTACATGACGTAAGGTAACCTTGATTCGGACGTGTAACAGAGCAGGCTCAAGTCAACAAATACTGTTCAAGCATTTCTTTTTGTACTTGTAAGAGAAAAAGTATCAATCAGTCTTCAGTTAGCTAAACCTAACAAGCAGAGACAGTTCTTGTCGTATTATGTGAATAATTTGATAAATTTCTTAAAGTTTAACATTCCGTTAATTGTATAGTATGAACAGTCGAGTAATCGTACAGTATAAACAGCTAAGTTAATTTTACAATTTAAACCAGTCATAAAAATCTATCGTATAAACTAGTTGATTCAAAGTATATTATCGACAAGTAGATTTGTTTGTTTACAGAAAAACTACTCAATGAGCTCTCTTGGCTGTTTCCAGTTTAGGTGTTGATATCATGCTTTAAAGCTTCAAGTTCATGGAGTAGTCCTTTAGGTAAAATTATAGTACAGTTTGACATGGTCACAATAGAAGACAGTTTGTGAAGGCAGTTAATTGTACAGTGCCAAAACACAGGTGAACATACGTTAGTTGGTCAAAGCTATTGATTGGTTAAGATTAGCTGTAGTCCTGTTGGTCAAAACTATAATACAGGTAAGATAACCCTAACTATAGCGGTATGGTCCTTGATCACGAGAAACCCACTTGAAATAAAAATGTATCTCAGAACGCTTGTTTGGGTGTTAACACTTTTGCTGATAAAAGAACAACGTTTTGGTCAACCTGAAGATGACCTTGGTAGGTCGCAACATTGTTTTCTCCTTACCAATAAAGTGTTAATACCCATACCAGCAGTTCTGAGATTCCTAGTGGTATGGTATTCTCAAATTTATCTTTGAGTAGCATGCAGGATTTGTAAGATGAAACAAATATTCAGTAGAAACTATCTCATGAAGCATTGAACAAATTATCTCTGCCTTTTACTGACCTTGAGTTACAGTAAAGACACTCCTACATGTATGGTAAATAATCTTATATTTAATACAATAGTATTGTGTTGTTGTGGTGATGACAAAGTTAAAATGATAAGTTATCCCTATATTAGAAGTGAATAAAGGAGGTCACATACTCAACACAATTTACAACCAACTCTTGAACTACTCTAACTGAATAGTAAAATAGAACATTACTTTAAGAGATTGCAATAGGATCACTGTGACCACCAGGCCATTACAGGTCCTAACACGTAAGTGATACAAGTAGTATTGGTATCACTTTCATCCGTTTGTTATTACATACAAACTACCCATAAAAATGTTGTACCTGACAACAACCAATAGTTTTAAAACTTATTTTATGAAAGTATTTGTGAAGAAATTACTTTTAAGTGCACCCTCCGCAGTATGTGGGCAGACTCACACCGCGAAAACTAGGTTTCGATACCCGAGGTTGGAAGAACATAAATAATCTACTGTGTAGCTTTGTGCATAATTTCAACAAACAAACAAACTTTAGAGTATCCGACATAGTTATTTAAAGGATCTATACTGATACATTTGTTATACTTAAAGCTATAAACAGAACTATTGTTAACTATGCTATCAATACCTGCTGGAGTTCAGACACTACTTTATAGTCACGTGCTATACATTGAAACTTTCCTTATTATCAGCGTTCAGACCTTCGAAATTATCACATATTTTAAATTCTCCCGAGTTTCTCAAGAGATATTTAAATATCTTTCTGTCTGTATAGATATTTCTTATCTCCTCAGTAATATCGGTCAGAAGCTACTGGTGAAACACCTTCGTCTGGTTAGAGGAAAATCATCTCATGTTTTTCAAAGTAGGCTCAAAGTTGTTGTCTTTAATATAATGTACACTTTTCCAAGTCACATATGTATTATATTAAACTGAACATAACACACAGAAACATTAACAGTAAGTCTTTGTAATATGTGTGTTGACTGTATAGACAGAACGTTTTTAGTCTGATGTAACACAACATGGTAAAAGTATATAACCAGTTCAGTGTGATAAACACATTAATAAAAGTCTTGTGATGATTGGTACTTTCGTTTTTCAACATTTCTTTTAAAGATTTTTTGAAAGACAATTACGAAGACCTGTTAAACATCTTTGTCACACGTGTTTTTTGATTCGTTACTATAAAGCTGATAGAGACATCTAACTGCTTCTTCAACTTTCAACGAGACTCATTTTAGTTGAGTTTTATGAACAAATCAAACAATTAGTTCAGCAATTAATGATTGTTAAAACAAAACGTGAAAGCACAATTTAGTAAAACTAAGTTATCTGTGTTACGTTAAATATCATCTGTCCTAAACTTGTCAATTAAAGAAACGTTATAATATTTTAGTTGTCATGACAACATTAATGTAATTTTAAACACGTACTGGCCGTGACCTAGAAACCAAGTTAACGTCCAGTTATGAAATTATGTTTACTTGTCATGATGTAATACCTCTTTCTTGTAATTGTAACAATGCGATTAAGACACAGTTAAACAGTTATTTATATTTTCAAAATATCGATTAACTACATTCTTAGAAATCGAAACGTGTATTGTTAGTAATTTCAATTGTCTAAATTATACTATTTTACTAACAACTTCCGTGACGTCAGTTATACTGTTACATGTATAGTGTAACACCGTACAACAAACTGTAGATAAGAAAAATATATAATTTTTCTTTACCAAGTAAAACCGGTTCAGTACATTATTACAAAAATAAAAGGTACTAGTTTTTTCCGAAATTAAGCAAGTCTGGAAAGTCACGTGAAGACTGGATCACATGTCAATGTCACTTGCTGGGATGTTTTATATATAAGTGTTCATGGTTGTTAAGAATTATTCTGTATCCATCAGTTCTGAGTAACGAACAACAAAATGTATCAGAAACTGATGTTGTTGCTTCTGGTGACGTCACTTTGTAGCTTCTCAGTAATAGCAGGTAAGGTTGGATTTCGTTACATGTTCAGTGAGGGTTGATTCAGCATAACATAGGAAAACCTGCTTGTTTTTGTGTTACGTTGTGTTTTCTGTAAATGGAGGTATCTTTTAATATATAATTACATTTAACATATTCACTTTTCAACTGTCAGTGACTGTTTTATATTTTCACAGGTTTCGACTGTTGGTCTAAACCTGACCCAGGTCCTTGCTATGCTTATTTCACCAGGTATTACTATGATCCAGCCAGCCACCGCTGTAAATCGTTTATTTACGGGGGGTTGTGCGGGAAATGGAAACCGTTACAAAACAAGATTACACTGTTTAGCTGTTTGTGCTGGTTTGTAAATAATGTTTATTTTGTTGTTGGTCTGTACAAACTTTGTGAATTATATATTGTAAGAAAGAACGTAAAGCTATATATGATATTTAGTAAAACGTAACTTGTTATAAATGTTTGAAAGAGACGAACAAAATGTAGATATATTTACAGTAAATATTATATTTATAATATTTACATCAGATAAAACAATTCTAAATACAGTTAAAAGTTAGAATTTCAATAATTTATTTATCCTGATTTTCTTTAGGAACGTAACAGAGTTGAATATTTTGGGAAAAGCTGATGATAATGACGAGAAGACGATACTTTATGTTGTCACACGTTATTGTCAGATGTGTCTAAATATGTGTGTGTTCAGTAGATTTCAAACACAGCGTGATGTCTTGTTTATGTATTATTCGAAATTTCTTATACTGGAAAATAAAACTGATTTCAAGTCTGGAATAAAATATTATTAATTATTTCATTGGTCGTAATAATAAACACAGGAAACTTGTGTTGTAAACATTAACCTGACATAGTTATCCAATAAACCATAGTTTATAAATAGTACTTTAAAACTATGATTATAGTTACAGATTAAGTACTCAAAATAAAACTAATCTCAGAATGTAGTATTGTAATTATGGGCGTGGATAATTAACAGCAGGAAATGAAAATTGATAACATATTATAGATTGTGTTGCTTTGAACTTAACTTTAAACAAATCAACGAACCAGATCATGGTTTTTCAAGTTTATACATTCCAGAAAAAAATCTTCTTTTAACTTGAACTTTATATTCTGTGTTATTGACATGAATTATCAGCGAAACTTGGCCAGTTTTATAAATGCCAGTTGTGTTAATAGAGGCAACTCTCCTGTTAACCTTTCAATAATACCATTTTTGACACAAGTGACAAGAATCTGAACTTGTTCTTCCATTGTCGTGTTTGTGAGATAAGGAATTTTATTATTGGACTGTAAACGCTGTCTGCAGAAGAAGCTAATGTTTTAGAGTAGTTTTAGACATGATACACAGTCTGAACGTGCAATGTTTGAAGATGTGTCATCTGTTTGTGTCATTCAATTCCGAAAAAGTTCTAATGAGATGAAACTGAACATTCACAACTTCTTCCAGTCTCCTCTATAATTTATTTAACTGTCTTTTGATACTTGAATCAATAGAACTGTGAGACAAATAATGTTACAAATAAGACTTACTTTTCACATATTCTAGAATCTAAGCCAATAAATAATGTCTTTGTTTGCTTTTGAATTTTGCGTCAAGCTACACGAGGAAAATCTGCGCTAGTCGTCCCTAATTTAGGAATGTAAGGCTACAAAGAAGGCAGCTTGTGATTACCCCTCATGAACAACTTATGGGCTACTCTTTTACCAACGAATAGTGGGATTCATCGTTACATTATAACGCCCCCACAGATGAAAGAACGAGCATGTTTGGTGTGACGGGGATTCGAACTCGCGACCCTCAGATTACGAGTCGAACACACTAACCTCTTATATCTATGATTGATTTTACCTGTAATTACAAGGTATTCTATGGCTATTGTACTGTCTTACGTGAGTTGTGTTGTATTCTTACAAGCGTGAGTAAAGCCGTGAAATTCTAGTAATTTTCTAAATTTAAGATTTTTAAAAAAGTGTTTTCTATCTGTTTATAAACGCTTTTCTTTTTTACTCAATGTAAATAACATGTTTAATAAATTATATTTTGTTTCCATATAATAATAAAATAAAGAAACATTCCTGTAGGTCCAGGTTAAACAGTTTTAAGTTATCTAGTAATGGTGATTACGATACTGAAACTGAAAGAAAACATTAAATAACATATTGAAAGAACTGATGAAAAAGATGTAATTATTTTATTGTTAATTATAGGTAATTAAAATAAGGTCTCTATGACAACTAAAGTATTATGTCTTTAACTAATTAAACGGCCCGGCATGGCGAAGTGGTAAGACATTGGACTCGTAAATTAAAGGTCGCGGGTTCGAATCCCCGTCACACCAAACATGCTCGATCTTTCAGCAGTGGGGGGTTATACTGTGACGGTCAATCTCACTATTCGTTGGAAAAATATTAGCCCAAGAGTTGGCGGTTAGTGGTGATGACAAGCTGCCTTCCCTCTTACACTGCAAAATTAGGGACGGCTAGCGCAAATTGTCCGCGTGTAGGTTTGCGAAGAATTCAAAAAACCAATTAACCGATACATTCTAAATTTTCTGAAAGACGACATTTATTCACATTCACTATCAGATTTAGGTTTAGGTGATTAACTTGTGAATCCGTTGTTTCATTTAAATCTTGTTAAACCTAGTTTATAACAGAATATATTTCAACAGCAGAAAGTGATAGATCAGTTATCATCGGCCGACAATGTAAAGTCTGACAGACATATCTAAACAAACAAAAGTTCCCAAGTCTTTCTAGGATCTTAGAGAAAATAATAAAATT
This sequence comes from Tachypleus tridentatus, assembly GCF_004210375.1. Taxonomy (NCBI): domain Eukaryota; kingdom Metazoa; phylum Arthropoda; class Merostomata; order Xiphosura; family Limulidae; genus Tachypleus; species Tachypleus tridentatus. The sequence goes on along the minus strand of NC_134833.1, from coordinate 149,867,548 downwards.
GACTTTTTTTCCGTATTAAAATGGTTATAAAAAGTTCTACAGGATAACGTTTCACAAACAACATGGAACCGAGTTTTAATATAACTGTCGAATTTCACCACGAGAAAGCTTAAATATATACGTATAGTCTACATAAATAAAAATGCTTCTAAGAATATTACATTTTAAATTGGAGAAATAGGAAATTACTTAAATATAAATAATAAAACTATTTGAAACAAATTATTTATTTGAAAAACACAGAAAATAGAATAACCTATAGCACTGATTTTATTTGCATGTAAGTGATATGATTTTATTGTAGAGTTTCTGAGAAAAAATAACACTATGTTTGTACGTAAGTATTTTTATTTATTACAAATGTTTAATATCTACGGAATACACTTTGGGTTTTATTGTAAATATATGTTAATTAAAGCATCTGTCTTGTTAGATAATTAAAACTTTACTGTTGTCAGTAAATTCTGGTTATACACAGAGGTAATGAAATATATACTTCAGTTCATTATAGATGATCCAATCATTCTATTGTAACTTACTGGATATAACGTTCACGAATGTTCCACAATGTGAAACTTGATTCGCTTCTTTTGGTTTTGGGTTTGGTCATTTCCTCGGCTCCATTTTCTTTCTCTGTACCCGAGACACAGAAGAATCATTGGTTCGTTCCCTCAGTCGTCGGAGTCTTCTTCGAACCACAGAGACCTGCCCAGTTGACTCAGGGCAGAATCCATGAAGGTCAACATACCTTCAGATAAAGAAAAAAGACACAGTTGAAAACTGTAGGTTTCTTCTCCAACTCGCCTATACATAAGTAAAATGGCCACTTTGATACAGTGAAACTGTTGAGATTTACCTTCTAACCTGTGTGTCTCTGATTTCAGGAAATATTTCTGAAACCTGCTGATTCGGTCACTTTTCGGAATTTTCCTTAGAATCGTAATTAGAGGTTGCGTGAGGGACGATGGGTGGTATTGCTGGTCGATCATCATAATGTCCACCCTGTATTTGTCACTCCACACATCTTTGGAGGCTCTAGCTATGTGTGTTTCTTCGTATTGTAACATCAGCATTTGTTTTATCCAATTGTCTCCCAGAGAGACCTATGATCAATCAGATCTTGCTGCTCTCCTATTGTAATCCTAGGGTACCTTAATGAACATAATCTCCTTAGGGAAGGTACTGATACTGAATGGAGGTGTCGATCCCTATGTTCTTGGAATACATCCCTTCTCTCTTCAACACTGATTATTATTCTTTATTTAATACATCTAATCATAACTACTATTCATCTCTCGGTCTGCTCCACTTCACTGTTCTCCCGCTTTATATGGATGGTTGACGGTAGTCCACGAAGCAGTAATAATTTCCCTATTTTCTTAAGAGAAAATGGTGGTGAATGCCACTTGACCCGTGTGACCCGGTGGAAGCTGGACCAAACCAACTGGCCCTCTTTCACTGCTCTCACGGAACTTGTTTGTAAGTCTTTGATGAACGACTATGTGGCAGCAGTGTCTTACTTTATTATCCAGGCAGCTGCTCAATGTATTACTGAAACCTCAATAGGTTTTACAAGTTAGCCTCTTTCGTGATGAAATCAGCACATGGCACGGAAACCTCAAAAAACGAATCTGACATACACTTTGTAGCTATCGCACACTTTCGAAACGCATCGCTTTTCAGCAGGCCAGTTCACATGCGCGGGAGGTAAGACATCAAATTCAGAAGGAATCTGCGATTAAATTCACAACCAGTTTGTCTTCTACGACCATTTCCAAGTCGTGTGATACAAGGTTCGGAAGTCCAGTGGACAGTGTAATTTGTTTCTCCCTTTCCATTTTGCCCACCTAAGTCCAGGAAGTTCCTGGTGCCCGGAAAATCACCGATACTCTCGGTGAAAACTTTTACCTGATATCTAGCTCTTCTGCTTCATCCTCTATCTTCTTAGCCATCAAGACACCGGAGAACGATCACCTCTTCTCTTTCAAGCTGATCGTCTCTATGACTAAACTCGCTCTTTTACACTGGTGGAGTTGAAGCTGGTTCTTTTACATTGTTCAGATCTGATGATTTACACTACGAGATGCTGTATCATCTATTGCTTGCCTATCTTCCTATTCTTTCGGTTGTTTTTAACTGGATCTGGCAGGAGAATGTTGGATTGCGTGGCAATTTATCTATTTTTATTAAAATTGTTTTTATGGGAAGGCTATTTCAACTTCCTGTGGGTTCGACAATTTCCTGTTCTTTTCTAAAGTAACTTGGAGTCCCTCAAAGCTGTGTCTTGAGTGTCATACTTTCACATTTCGTGTAAGTTGTTGAACGTGATATACGTTTTAAAATATTGTTTACTGTTGAGAAGAAAACACAAACTCAAGAGATGTCAGTAAAATACTAGTGTATAAGTATTGTATGTGTAGTTCAATACGTAACTGTATTTAAAGATTAGAATATTTAATAGCTTACAGTGATATAATATTAATAACAAAAGGACAAACGTGTTTGTTTGTCTGTTTCATTGTTTGAAGACATTAATATGAAGAACAATCTGTGTTAATTATTACTGTTAGATCTACATATAGAACGTTTATTACAAAATCTATCATGTGCTACTTTAAAAACAAGTACACTTTAACAATATGCGTCGATCATTAATCACTTATTTTTATAAGGTTTGTCCTTACTGAAATTGGGTTAATTATTTACTATAAACCAGACGGTTAATTCAATATTATAAACCAATTTATTCGCAGTAGCTACAGGATATGTAAAATAAAAATTTAATCCGAATGTTGTTATTTCTGTAAACACTTCTCACATTTTCTCTACCATATTACTGAACGTCAGTTACTAAAAATACATTAACAGTGATTAAATTATTACGTTCTGCTGTAAACACTTTTTACCTTGGAGTTAACATAGGTATTGTGTACTACACTGAGGAGTTTCTAAAGTTTGTGGAAAGTTTTCTACACTCCAATGTTTCAATATTCTGTAGAAAGACTTCAGTGAATAATGATAAAAACTTAGTAAATATACACCTTGTAGAATAGTCAGAACTTTATGTAAACACACCTTGAAGAATAATCAGAACTTAAAAAATACAAACCTTGTAGTGTAGTCAAAGCGTTATGTAAACACACCTTTTATATTGTCAGAAATTAATTGATATATGTCTTGTAGTACAGTCAGAACTTCATGTAAACACACCTTTAATATTGTCAGAAATTAATGGATATATGTCTTGTAGTACAGTGAAAACTTCATGTAAACACACCTTTAATATTGTCAGAAATTAATTGATATATATCTTCAGAACTTCATGTAAACACACCTTTAATATTGTCAGAAATTAATGGATATATATCTTGTAGTACAGTCAGAACTTTACACCTTTAATATTGTCAGAAATTAATGGATATATATCTTGTAGTACAGTGAGAACTTCATGTAAACACACCTTTAATATTGTCAGAAATTAATGGATATATATCTTGTAGTACAGTGAGAACTTCATGTAAACACACCTTTAATATTGTCAGAAATTAATTGATATATGTCTTGTAGTACAGTGAGAACTTCATGTAAACACACCTTTAATACAGAAATTAATTGATATATGTCTTGTAGTACAGTGAGAACTTCATGTAAACACACCTTTAATATTGTCAGAAATTAATGGATATATATCTTGTAGTACAGTGAGAACTTCATGTAAACACACCTTTAATATTGTCAGAAATTAATTGATATATATCTTGTAGTACAGTGAGAACTTCATGTAAACACACCTTTAATATTGTCAGAAATTAATGGATATATATCTTGTAGTACAGTGAGAACTTCATGTAAACACACCTTTAATATTGTCAGAAATTAATGGATATATATCTTGTAGTACAGTGAGAACTTCATGTAAACACACCTTTGAAGAATAGTCAGAACATTTAAAAGATACACACCTTGTAGTGTAGTCAAAGCTTATGTAAACACACTTTATTATGTAAACACACCATGTAAACACACCTTTATATTGTCAGAAATTAATTTATATATATCTTGTAGTACAGTGAGAACTTCATGTAAACACACCTTTAATATTGTCAGAAATTAATGGATATATATCTTGTAGTACAGTGAGAACTTCATGTAAACACACCTTTAATATTGTCAGAAATTAATGGATATATATCTTGTAGTACAGTGAGAACTTCATGTAAACACACCTTTAATATTGTCAGAAATTAATGGATATATATCTTGTAGTACAGTGAGAACTTCATGTAAACACACCTTTAATATTGTCAGAAATTAATGGATATATATCTTGTAGTACAGTGAGAACTTCATGTAAACACACCTTTAATATGTAAACACACCTTTTAATATTGTCAGAAATTAATTGATATATATCTTGTAGTACAGTGAGAACTTCATGTAAACACACCTTTAATATTGTCAGAAATTAATTGATATATGTCTTGTAGTACAGTGAACTTCATGTACAGTGAGAACTTCATGAACTTCATGTAAACACACCTTTAATATTGTCAGAAAGTACAGTAATTGATCAGAAATTAATGGATATATATCTTGTAGTACAGTGAGAACTTCATGTAAACACACCTTGAAGAATGTCAGAACTTAAAAGATACACACCTTGTAGTGTAGTCAAAGCGTTATGTAAACACACCTTTTATATTGTCAGAAATTAATTTATATATGTCTTGTAGTACAGTGAGAACTTCATGTATATATCTTTAATATTGTCAGAAATTAATGGATATATATCTTGTAGTACAGTGAGAACTTCATGTAAACACACCTTTAATATTGTCAGAAATTAATGGATATATATCTTGTAGTACAGTGAGAACCATGTAAACACACCTTTAATATTGTCAGATATCTTGTAGTGTTGTAACTTATGTAAACACACCTTTTATATTGTCAGAAATTAATTTATATATGTCTTGTAGTACAGTGAGAACTTCATGTAAACACACCTTTAATATTGTCAGAAATTAATGGATATATATCTTGTAGTACAGTGAGAACTTCATGTAAACACACCTTTAATATTGTCAGAAATTAATGGATATATATCTTGTAGTACAGTGAGAACTTCATGTAAACACACCTTTAATATTGTCAGAAATTAAAAGATATATATCTTGTAGTACAGTGAGAACTTCATGTAAACACATGTAAACACACCTTTTATATTGTCAGAAATTAATTTATATATGTCTTGTAGTACAGTGAGAACTTCATGTAAACACACCTTTAATATTGTCAGAAATTAATGGATATATATCTTGTAGTACAGTGAGAACTTCATGTAAACACACCTTTAATATTGTCAGAAATTAATGGATATATATCTTGTAGTACAGTGAGAACTTCATGTAAACACACCTTTAATATTGTCAGAAATTAAAAGATATATATCTTGTAGTAACAGTGAGAACTTCATGTAAACACACCTTTAATATTGTCAGAAATTAATTGATATATGTCTTGTAGTACAGTGAGAACTTCATGTAAACACACCTTTAATATTGTCAGAAATTAATTGATATATATCTTGTAGTACAGTGAGAACTTCATGTAAACACACCTTTAATATTGTCAGAAATTAATGGATATATATCTTGTAGTACAGTGAGAACTTCATGTAAACACACCTTTAATATTGTCAGAAATAATGGATATATATCTTGTAGTAGTGAGAACTTCATGTAAACACACATTGTCAGAAATTAATGGATATATATCTTGTAGTACAGTGAGAACTTCTTATATCTTGTAGTACAGTAAGAACTTCATGTAAACACACCTTTAATATTGTCAGAAATTATGATATATATCTTGTAGTACAGTGAGTCAGTAAACACATTAATGAGAAATTAATATATATCTTGTAGTACAGTACAGTAAACACACCTTTAATATTGTCAGAAATTAATGGATATATATCTTGTAAAACAGAGAACTTCATGTAAACACACCTTTAATATTGTCAGAAATTAATTTGATATATGTCTTGTAGTACAGTGAGAACTTCATGTAAACACACCTTTAATATTGTCAGAAATTAATGGATATATATCTTGTAGTACAGTGAGAACTTCATGTAAACACACCTTTAATATTGTCAGAAATTAATGATATATATCTTGTAGTACAGTGAGAACTTCATGTAAACACACCTTTAATATTGTCAGAAATTAATTGATATATATATCTTGTAGTACAGTGAGAACTTCATGTAAACACACCTTTAATATTGTCAGAAATTAATGATATATATCTTGTAGTACAGTGAGAACTTCATGTCTTTAATATTGTCAGAAATTAATGGATATATATCTTGTAGTACAGTGAGAACTTCATGTAAACACACCTTTTATATTGTCAGAAATTAATTTATATATATCTTGTAGTACAGTCAGAACTTCATGTAAACACACCTTTAATATTGTTTAATGGATATATATCTTGTAGTACAGAACTTCATTAAACAGATATATTGTCAGAAATTAATATATATATATCTTGTAGTACAGTGAGAACTTCATGTAAACACACCTTTAATATTGTCAGAAATTAATGGATATATATCTTGTAGTACAGTGAGAACTTCAGTAAACACACCTTTAATATTGTCAGAAATTAATGGATATATATCTTGTAGTAAAGTGAGAACTTCATGTAAACACACCTTTAATATTGTCAGAAATTAATGGATATATATCTTGTAGTACAGTGAGAACTTCATGTAAACACACCTTTAAAATAGTCAGAAATTAATGGAAACACACCTTTAAACACACCTTTTATATTGTCAGAAATTAATTTATATATGTCTTGTCAGAACTTCAGTACAGTGAGAACTTCATGTAAACACACCTTTAATATTGTCAGAAATTAATGGATATATATCTTGTAGTAAAGTGAGAACTTCATGTAAACACACCAGAAATTAATTGATATATATCTTGTAGTACAGTGAGAACTTCATGTAAACACACCTTTAATATTGTCAGAAATTAATTGATATATGTCTTGTAGTACAGTGAGAACTTCATGTAAACACACCTTAAAGATATACCTTGTAGTTGTCAGAAATTAATTTATATATGTCTTGTAGTACAGTGAGAACTTCATGTAAACACACTTTACTATTGTAATGATATTAATTATAATATTGTCAGAAATTAATGTCAGAAATTAATATATATCTTGTAGTACAGTGAGAACTTCATGTAAACACACCTTTAATATTGTCAGAAATTAATGGATATATATTGTCAGAAATTAATGGATAGTACAGTACAGTGAGAACTTCATGTAAACACACCTTTAATATTGTCAGAAATTAATGGATATATATCTTGTAGTACAGTGAGAACTTCATGTAAACACACCTTTTATATTGTCAGAAATTAATTTATATATGTCTTGTAGTACAGTGAGAACTTCATGTAAACACACCTTTAATATTGTCAGAAATTAATGGATATATATCTTGTAGTACAGTGAGAACTTCATGTAAACACAACTTTTATACACCTTTAATATTGTCATAAATTAATGGATATATATCTTGTAGTACAGTGAGAACTTCATGTAAACACACCTTTAATATTGTCAGAAATTAATGGATATATATCTTGTAGTACAGTGAGAACTTCATGTAAACACACCTTTAATATTGTCAGAAATTAATGGATATATATCTTGTAGTACAGTGAGAACTTCATGTAAATACACCTTTAATATTGTCAGAACTTAATGGATATATATCTTGTAGTGTAGTCAGAACTTCATGTAAACACACCTTTAATATTGTCAGAAATTAATTTATATATATGTCTTGTAGTACAGTGAGAACTTCATGTAAACACACCTTTAATATTGTCAGAAATTAATGGATATATATCTTGTAGTACAGTGAGAACTTCATGTAAACACACCTTTAATATTGTCAGAAATTAATGGATATATATCTTGTAGTACAGTGAGAACTTCATGTAAACACACCTTTAATATTGTCAGAAATTAATGGATATATATCTTGTAGTACAGTGAGAACTTCATGTAAACACACCTTTAATATTGTCATAAATTAATATATATATATCTTGTAGTACAGTGAGAACTTCATGTAAACACACCTTTAATATTGTCAGAAATTAATGGATATATATCTTGTAGTACAGTGAGAACTTCATGTTTAATATTGTCAGAAATTAATGGATATATATCTTGTAGTACAGTGAGAACTTCATGTAAACACACCTTTAATATGTAAAAAATACTCTTGTAGTACAGTGAGAACTTCATGTAAACACCCTTTTATATTGTCAGAAATTAATTTATATATATCTTGTAGTACAGTGAGAACTTCATGTAAACACACCTTTAATATTGTCAGAAATTAATGGATATATATCTTGTAGTAAGTGAGAACTTCATGTAAACACACCTTTAATATTGTCAGAAATTAATGGATATATATCTTGTAGTACAGTGAGAACTTCATGTAAACACACCTTTAATATTGTCAGAAATTAATTGATATATATCTTGTAGTACAGTGAGAACTTCATGTAAACACACCTTTAATATTGTCAGAAATTAATGGATATATATCTTGTAGTACAGTGAGAACTTCATTCACATCTTACTGTAGTCAAAGCGTTATGTAAACACACCTTTTATATTGTCAGAAATTAATTTATATAGTCTTGTAGTAAGTGAGAACTTATGTAAACACACCTTTAATATTGTCAGAAATTAATTGATATATATCTTGTAGTACAGTGAGAACTTCATGTAAACACACCTTTAATATTGTCAGAAATTAATGGATATATCTTGTAGTACAGTGAGAACTTCATGTAAACACACCTTTAATATTGTCAGAAATTAATGGATATATATCTTGTAGTACTTTAAGTGAGAACTTCATGTAAACACACCTTTAATATTGTCAGAAATTAATTTATATATGTCTTGTAGTACAGTCAGAACTTCATGTAAACACACCTTTAATATTGTCAGAAATTAATGGATATATATCTTGTAGTACAGTGAGAACTTCATGTAAACACACCTTTAATATTGTCAGAAATTAATGGATATATGTCTTGTAGTACAGTGAGAACTTCATGTAAACACACCTTTAATATTGTCAGAAATTAATCAAATTAATATATGTCTTGTAGTACAGTGAGAACTTCATGTAAACACACCTTTAATATTGTCAGAAATTAATGGATATATAATGGAGTATATAACTTCATGTCTTGTATTTATACAGTCAGTAAAACCTTTAATTCATGTAGAACACACCTTTAATATTGTCAGAAATTAATGGATATATATCTTGTAGTACAGTGAGAACTTCATGTAAACACACCTTTAATATTGTCAGAAATTAATGGATATATATCTTGTAGTACAGTGAGAACTTCATGTAAACACACCTTTAATATTGTCAGAAATTAATGGATATATATCTTGTAGTATAGTGAGAACTTCATGTAAACACACCTTTAATATTGTCAGAATGGATTAATGGATATACATCTTGTAGTGTAGTACACCTTGTAGAACAGTCAAAACTTATGTAAACACACCTTTTATATTGTCAGAAATTAATTATATATATATCTTGTAGTACAGTGAGAACTTCATGTAAACACACCTTTAATATTGTCAGAAATTAATGGATATATATCTTGTAGTAAGTGAGAACTTCATGTAAACACACCTTTAATATTGTCAGAAATTAATGGATATATATCTTGTAGTACAGTGAGAACTTCATGTAAACACACCTTTAATATTGTCAGAAATTAATGGATATATATCTTGTAGTACAGTGAGAACTTCATGTAAACACACCTTTAATATTGTCAGAAATTAATATATATATATCTTGTAGTACAGTGAGAACTTCATGTAAACACACCTTAATATTGTCAGAAATTAATGGATATATATCTTGTAGTACAGTGAGAACTTCATGTAAACACACCTTTAATATTGTCAGAAATTAATGGATATATATCTTGTAAAACAGTCAGAACTTCAGTAAACACACCTTTAATATTGTCAGCAATTAATTGATAATATCTTGTTACAGTGAGAACTTCATGTAAACACACCTTTAATATTGTCAGAAATTAATTGATATATGTCTTGTAGTACAGTGAGAACTTCATGTAAACACATTTTGAAGAATAGTCAGAACTTAAAAGATACACACCTTGTAGTGTAGTCAAAGCGTTATGTAAACACACCTTTTATATTGTCAGAAATTAATTTATATATGTCTTGTAGTACAGTGAGAACTTCATGTAAACACACCTTTAATATTGTCAGAAATTAATTGATATATATCTTGTAGTACAGTGAGAACTTCATGTAAACACACCTTTAATATTGTCAGAAATTAATGGATATATATCTTGTAGTACAGTGAGAACTTCATGTAAACACACCTTTAATATTGTCAGAAATTAATCTTGTAGTACAGTGAGAATATATCTTGTAGTACAGTGAGAACTTCATGTAAACACACCTTTAATATTGTCAGAAATTAATGGATATATATCTTGTAGTACAGTGAGAACTTCATGTAAACACACCTTTAATATTGTCAGAAATTAATGGATATATATCTTGTAGTACAGTGAGAACTTCATGTAAACACACAGAAATTTTATATATATAGTCAGAACTTAAAACACACCTTAATTGTCAGATATATATCTTGTGAGTGTAGTCAGAAATTAATGGATATATATCTTGTAGCAGTGAGAACTTATGTAAACACACCTTGAAGAATTCAGAACTTAAAATATTGCTACCATTGTAGTGTAGTCAAAGCTGTTATTAACCTTTTATCAGAAATTATATATATGTCTTAGTACAGTGAGAACTTCATGTAAACACACCTTTAATATTGTCAGAAATTAATGGATATATATCTTGTAGTACAGTGAGAACTTCATGTAAACACACCTTTAATATTGTCAGAAATTAATGGATATATATCTTGTAGTACAGTGAGAACTTCATGTAAACACACCTTTAATATTGTCAGAAATTAATGGATATATATCTTGTAGTACAGTGAGAACTTCATGTAAACACACCTTTAATATTGTCAGAAATTAATGATATATATCTTGTAGTACAGTCAGAACTTATGTAAACACACCTTTAATATTGTCAGAAATTAATTATATATATCTTGTAGTACAGTGAGAACTTCATGTAAACACACCTTTAATATTGTCAGAAATTAATGGATATATATCTTGTAGTACAGTGAGAACTTCATGTAAACACACCTTTAATATTGTCAGAAATTAATGGATATATATCTTGTAGTACAGTGAGAACTTCATGTAAACACACCTTTATGTATATTGTCAGAAATTAATTTATATATGTCTTGTAGTACAGTGAGAACTTCATGTAAACACACCTTTAATATTGTCAGAAATTAATTGATATATATCTTGTAGTACAGTGAGAACTTCATGTAAACACACCTTTAATATTGTCAGAAATTAATGGATATATATCTTGTAGTACAGTGAGAACTTCATGTAAACACACCTTTAATATTGTCAGAAATTAATGGATATATATCTTGTAGTACAGTGAGAACTTCATGTAAACACACCTTAATATTGTCAGAAATTAATTGATATATGTCTTGTAGTACAGTGAGAACTTCATGTAAACACACCTTTAATATTGTCAGAAATTAATTGATATATATCTTGTAGTACAGTGAGAACTTCATGTAAACACACCTTAAAAAATAGTCAGAACTTAGACATAATATTAGTCAAAGTGCTATGAAAAACACCTTTTTATATTGTCAGAAATTAATATATATCTTGTAAAACAGTGAGAACTTCATGTAAACACACCTTTAATATTGTCAGAAATTAATTTATATATATCTTGTAGTACAGTGAGAACTTCATGTAAACACACCTTTAATATTGTCAGAAATTAATGGATATATATCTTGTAGTACAGTGAGAACTTCATGTAAACACACCTTTAATATTGTCAGAAATTTTAATATATATATCTTGTAGTACAGTGAGATATACACCTTGTAGTGTAGTCAGTGAGAACTTCATGTAAACACACCTTTATATATTGTCAGAAATTAATGGATATATGTCTTGTATACAGTGAGAACTTCATGTAAACACATATATTGTCAGAAATTAATGGATATATATCTTGTAGTACAGTGAGAACTTCATGTAAACACACCTTTAATATTGTCAGAAATTAATGGATATATATCTTGTAGTACAGTGAGAACTTCATGTAAACACACCTTTAATATTGTCAGAAATTAATGGATATATATCTTGTAGTACAGTGAGAACTTCATGTAAACACACCTTTATATATTGTCAGAAATTAATTGGATATATATCTTGTAGTACAGTGAGAACTTCATGTAAACACACCTTTAATATTGTCAGAAATTAATGGATATATATCTTGTAGTACAGTGAGAACTTCATGTAAACACACCTTTAATATTGTCAGAAATTAATGGATATATATCTTGTAGTACAGTGAGAACTTCATGTAAACACACCTTTAAGAATAGTCAGAACTTAAAAGATATACACCTTGTGGTGTAGTCAAAGCTTCATGTAAACACACCTTTATATATTGTCAGAAATTAATTTATATATGTCTTGTAGTACAGTCAGAACTTCATGTAAACACACCTTTAATATTGTCAGAAATTAATGGATATATATCTTGTAGTACAGTGAGAACTTCATGTAAACACACCTTTAATATATTTAGAAATTAATGGATATATATCTTGTAGTAGCAGTGAGAACTTCATGTAAACACACCTTTAATATTGTCAGAAATTAATGGATATATATCTTGTAGTACAGTGAGAACTTCATGTAAACACACCTTTAATATTGTCAGAAATTAAAAGATATATATCTTGTAGTACAGTGAGAACTTCATGTAAACACACCTTTAATATTGTCAGAAATTAATATATATATCTTGTAGTACAGTGAGAACTTCATGTAAACACACCTTTAATATTGTCAGAAATTAATGGATATATATCTTGTAGTACAGTGAGAACTTCATGTAAACACACCTTTAATATTGTCAGAAATTAATGGATATATATCTTGTAGTACAGTGAGAACTTATGTAAACACACCTTTGATATATTGTCAGAAATTAATTTATATATATCTTGTAGTACAGTGAGAACTTCATGTAAACACACCTTTAATATTGTCAGAAATTAATTGATATATATCTTGTAGTACAGTGAGAACTTCATGTAAACACACCTTTAATATTGTCAGAAATTAATGGATATATATCTTGTTGTACAGTCAGAACTTCATGTAAACACACCTTTAATATTGTCAGAAATTAATGGATATATATCTTGTAAAACAGTCAGAACTTCATGTAAACACACCTGTAATATTGTCAACAATTAATTGACAAATGTCTTGTAGTACAGTGAGAACTTCATGTAAACACACCTTTAATATTGTGAGAAATTAATTGATATATGTCTTGTAGTAGAGAACTTCATGTAAACACATTTTGAAGAATAGTCAGAACTAAATGATACACACCTTGTAGTGTAGTCAAAGCGTTATGTAAACACACCTTTTATATTGTCAGAAATTAATTTATATATGTCTTGTAGTACAGTGAGAACTTCATGTAAACACACCTTTTATATTGTCAGAAATTAATTTATATATGTCTTGTAGTACAGTCAGAACTTCATGTAAACACACCTTTAATATTGTCAGAAATTAATGGATATATATCTTGTAGTACAGTGAGAACTTCATGTAAACACACCTTTAATATTGTCAGAAATTAATGGATATATATCTTGTAGTACAGTGAGAACTTCATGTAAACACACCTTTAATATTGTCAGAAATTAATGGATATATATCTTGTAGTACAGTGAGAACTTCATGTAAACACACCTTTAATATTGTCAGAAATTAATGGATATATATCTTGTAGTACAGTGAGAACTTCATGTAAACACACCTTTAATATTGTCAGAAATTAATGGATATATATCTTGTAGTACAGTGAGAACTTCATGTAAACACACCTTTAATATTGTCAGAAATTAATGTGATATATATCTTGTAATACAGTGAGAACTTCATGTAAACACAGTATTGTTAATTGATATATATCTTGTAGTACAGTGAGAATAAACACATTTGAAGAATGTCAGAACTTAAAAGATACACACCTTGTAGTGTAGTCAAAGAACGTTATGTAAACACACCTTTTATATTGTCAGAAATTAATTTATATATGTCTTGTAGTACAGTCAGAACTTCATGTAAACACACCTTTAATATTGTCAGAAATTAATGGATATATATCTTGTAGTACAGTGAGAACTTCATGTAAACACACCTTTAATATTGTCAGAAATTAATGGATATATATCTTTTAGTACAGTGAGAACTTCATGTAAACACACCTTTAATATTGTCAGAAATTAATTGATATATATCTTGTAGCTTAGAAGCGATGAAAACTTTTAATCACTGCTTTTATGTGTTCGAACTTGGAATTATTCCGACTTCTGATATTTTCTTACGAAATATTACTGTAATGTGTATCACTGGATAAGAACTCTTCGGTACGTGTGACAAACACCATGCTTTGTACAGTTGATAAACAGTTGTTTAACAGTTTTTTTTCCATTTCCCCAACTGTATTGTTGAGATAATTTGTTCTTGAAAGACCATGAAGTTTTTCTTGCTCAATAACATTTACCTTCTTCTTATCGTAGTGGAAATAAAAGTTGTTGTTTTCAATATATATATATTTTATACTTCTAATAATTGTAACGTTGGACAAGTGAACTGCACGAAATTTGACAATACTACATGCTGGATATTTCAGTTCTGCAGGTAGCAGCACTGCAGCAAAAACCCAGAGATAACACAACTTTTGCAACAACATCACTGGGGTATAAAGGTGTGGTCTCAAGATGACTCACATGGGTATGGAAACTTTAATTAAAAAAAACAAATAGTGTTTTAATACCCATTCCTCTCGTCTTGAAAATACATTTTTACTTCAACTTAACAAAGGAACATTCTTTGTATTTATATCTAATGAGCTCTAAATTAATGTGATAACCTGTATGTTATTGTATAGCGATATATAACCTGTAGTTTGATAGATAACGATATATAGTTTATAACATAATGATATATAATCTGTTGTTCATTGAATAACAATATGTAAATTGTAGATTATTGTATAATGATATGTAGCCTGTAGTTAGTAAATATAACCCGTAGTTTATTAAATAACGATATATAACCCGTAGTTTATTAAATAACGATATATAATCCGTAGTTTATTAGAAAAGGATATATAACCTGTAAGTTATTAGACAACGGTATATAACCTGTAGTTTGATAGATAACTATACATAACTCTTAGATTATAACATAATGATATATAATCTGTTGTTCATTGAATAACAATATGTAACTTGTAGATTATTGTATAATGATATGTAGCCTCTAGTTAGTACATATAACCCGTAGTTTATTAAATAACGGTATATAACCCGTAGTTTATTAAATAACGATATATAACCCGTAGTTTATTAGATAAGGATATATAACCTGTAAGTTATCAGACAACGATATATATAATCTGTAAGTTATTAGACAACGATATATAACCTGTAGTTTATTAGATAACGATTTATAACCTGTAAGTTATAAGACAACGATATATAACCCGTAGTTTATTAGAAAAGGATATAAAACCTGTAAGTTATTAAACAGTTATACATAACCCGTAACTTATTACACAACCATATATAACCTGTAAGTTATTAGACAACGATATATAACCCGTAGTTTATTAGATAAGGATATATATAACCTGTAAGTTATCAGACAACGATATATATAATCTGTAAGTTATTAGACAACGATATATAACCTGTAAGTTATTAGACAACGATATATAACCTGTAAGTTATTAGAAAATGATATATATTACCACTGAAAATAGAAGCTTGTTTCTTTGTTTGTTTTTGAATTTCGCACAAAGCTACTCGAGGGCTATCTGTGCTAGCCGTCACTGATTTATCAGTTTAAGACTAGAGGGAAGGTAGCTAGTTATCACCACCCACCATTAACTGTTATATTCACGTTCAATATACTACAGTAGATGTTCCTAGAAGAGCAAAATGTTTCTACAGAACACAACAAAGGAAACATTGTTTGCAAATGTGAAACAAGGAGCCATGAACCCTGCTTTTGTTTCTTATCGATTTCCATTCCCACCACGACCCCTATTAATGAAACTCGTATCCTGGCGGCTATTTCTAGCCTAGTCCTCCATAAGAAGCACATGGTTCGGGTGTTGACTTGCAGGAATTTCCTGTGAAAATATGAAGCAGTCACTAACAGTTGATAAGTGAAATAAACCTTAGAGACCCCTACAATCGTAATGAAAGTTTCTGCATATCTTGTAGTTATAGCTGAAAATTATAAACCTATCATTAGCTAATGCTTACACTGAGAATACAACAGTAGTTTATCAGAGTAATTCTGATATGAAAAATATACAGTTTAGATATGTTCACATCAACACTCGAAACACTCACGTAGAAACTCAGCAAATAATCTTCAAACATATATCGTAACGTAACGGACAATTGACTATTTAATATTCACCGAAATCAACACCCACAGAAAAACTAAAACACACCAATCACATCTGTGGATATTGAGAAGATACAAAGTGACGTCACAAGATCATCTTTCTTGTTCATTACGTCAGAAACTGACTAGAAACAGTACGTCGTAAAAAACCGTGGGCACGTGTGTATAAAACGCTTCAACAAGTGACATTAATTAGTGATCCAATCTTACCTTGATTTGTATTTGTTGATAGGTGATCTTCAAGGTCACAACGACGACGCATAATTTTGCGCTAGCCTCCCTAATTTAGCAATGTTAGACTACACCAGACCTAGACAAGTTTATTTTAGTGATAAAATCACAAAAACGTATTAATAACTTAACGGAAAAAATAAAATAACCTGACTCACAACATGTGATTTTCTCATGTTCCATACAGGCAACCGTCAACGAACACGTAACAAAAGTACCACCATACCTGTGATTACTGAAAAGTGACGTCACTATGAAAACAACCAATATTTTTTATTTATAAATCTCGCTCGTTCGTTACTCAAAATCTAAGTTTATATTGTGAGTTTAAAACCATAATTAGTTCTCATTTCGTTCAAAAGACGGAGCTATGAGAAAAAAAATATCTTTAATTCATAAGCTTACACTTCAAATTCTCAGAGCCAATCTATGAACCGTCATGTCGATGTTGAACTTTTAGTGTTTTGAACTACTGGACGTTAACTTAGATTCTAGGTTAGAGAAAATTTTGTTTACCATCGCATTATTGACACCGTGAAGATTAAAATGTCTTAACATTTGTTTATTTTTATAAGTTTTACATTCTCTACAAAGAAACACTTTAATGAGCTATAATTTAAACTGTTTTGTCAAAATGTACTTTCAGGTTTTTCGTTAACACTAATTTATTTATTTTATTTTATTATAAAATTCAGGTAAAACCGGTTTCGTAAAACATTGTAAAAGTAACTTTCTTGTGTAGTTAGTTAAGTATGTTAAGTCAGGTGAACGTTTGTTTTATTAGGAGAATGAATGAACGTCCAATTAACAGCTGGTATTTGATTTTCCTTTACTGATAAATTTCACGTAAGTTGTATATTGAGGCCTGAGAATTAACTTTATTAACAACTGTAGCTCTGTAACGTAAGTTTATTTTACTTTATTAATAACTTCAGTTGAACTATACTCACATGTAATTTATGTTAAGGAACTACAATTCTTTTTAAATTCAAATCAAACCAGTTCAGTCCATCATCATATAAATGAAAGTTCTAGATTTTTAGAGGTCACTGAAGGCTGGAATGTCACATGAAGGTTGAATGACTGGACAATGTCACTTGTAGAGAAGTTTAATATACATGTTCCCGTACTTACTTGATACATATTTTGTCTCGGTCAGTTCTAGAGTAACGGATATATCAAAAATATTGTTCTGTTATAATGTTACTATTTTTTATATAAATCCATTGACGAAGTTTTCTATAGAGTTTTCGAGTCCCAATATTAAGATATTTGAGGTGGAAATGATTCATATCACAAATCTACCAAGGAAAATAACATCTTTAGAATACCCTAACTATAGATATTAACTGAATGTAAGCTTTAACTTTTAAACTATAAATAAGAGATATGGAAAAATATGTGAGGTTTTATGTGTGGACTGGATTCTTTGCTGTACGTGTCTGTGACTTGTTGGTGATAAATTTAAACCATAAATAATCAGCATACACTCCACTCGTTGTAAAATATATTATTAAAACATGTCAAACATATATACATATGTTCGTTACACTGTTGGTGATCACGGTTGAATCCAGATATTTAAATAATTGTATTATTTTTTCCGTGATAATTCACACAGGCTCGTTTATTCATTTTACAACGGGATAGAGACCATGTTTCACCAGGTTTTGGTCAAAGAGATCTTGAAAGTTTCTTGTTTCAACTTGAGAACTTAGATACGTCAGGAAACTTTAATATTAAACTGAGAAGGTAATTTGGTAATTATAAAAATTATTTTTTCAAGATGAAAAATTACACATTGTTCCAAAGATTGTTTGTATCTTTGTTTTTGAATTTCGCGCGGAAGTACTCGAAGACTATCTTCTTTAGCCGTCCGTTAATTTAGCAGCGTCACAATAGAGGGAAGGCAGTTTGTTATCACTACTCACCGCAAACTCTTTAGGTATTCCTTCAACAACGAATAGTGGAATTGACCGTCACATAATAACGCTCCTATGGCTGAAAGATCGAGCATATTTGATGCGACGGGGATTCGAACTCGCGACCCTCAGATACGAGTCGAAAGTCTTAACCACCTGGCCGTGCAGAGTCTGTTCCAAAGAATTCGGCACTATGTTCATAAAATGTACGTCTTATTAAAAAGAAATGGTTCTATTTCAATAAAACAATGTGAACCACATTTTTCAGTTGAACACAAGAAACAAACATTTTTCAAAAACTGAAGCCCCCAGTGGCACAGTGGTATATCTGCGGACTTACACACTAAACACCGGGTTTCGATACCCGTGGTGGGCAGAGCACAGATAGCCCTTGTGTAGCTTTGTGCTTAATTCAAAACAAACAAAGAAACAAACAATTCTGACTCATGGTTATAATTTTGCCCGGCATGGCCAAGCGTGTTAAGGCGTGCGACTCATAATCTGAGGGTCGCGGGTTGGCATCCCCGTCGCGACAAACATGTTCGCCCTTTCAGTCGTGGGGGCGTTATAATTCTACGGTCAATCACACTATTCGTTGGTAAAAGAGTAGCCCAAGACTTGGCGGTGGGTGGTGATGACTAGCTGCCTTACCTATAGTCTTACACCGCTAAATTAGGGACGGCTAGCACAGATAGCCCTCGAGTAGCTTTGTGCGAAATTCAAAACAAAACAAAAACTGAAAATATAAAAAACATAATTATACAAAAGGAAACACGTTTGGCTGAAGACAAAAACAAATGACGATATTTTTCATGTAAAGAAAACTTACAACAATGTAAAAACTTCTTGAATATTTATTTTTAAAAATGTATAAATTTTTGTGGTCGATTTTATTTCATTACCTCATTCAAATATTATAGATATATTTTTTACAAAAGCATGTTTATTATGGTTTATCAGAGTAATGCCACATTTTAAAAACAAAGTACGTGCCGTAATACGTCGAATGCCATAATTAATAGTATCCTTTGTAATACTAGATTCAACTGTCATAATTAATAGTATCCTTTGTAATACTAGATTCAACTGTCATAATTAATAGTATCCTTTGTAATACTAGATTCAACTGTCATAATTAATAGTATTCTTTGTAATACTAGATTCAACTGTCATATTTATTAGTATCCTTTGTAATACTAGATTCAACTGTAATAATTAATAGTATCCTTTGTAATACAAGTTTGAACTGTCATAATTAATAGTATTCTTGTAATACTAGATTCAACTGTCATAATTAATAGTATCCTTTGTAATACTAGATTCAACTGTCATAATTAAGTGTTTTTCTAATACTAGATTCAACTGTCATAATTAATAGTATCCTTTGTAATACCAGATTCAACTGTCATAATTAATAGTATCCTTTGTAATACTAGATTCAACTGTCATAATTAATAGTATCCTTTGTAATACTAGTTTGAACTGTCATAATTAATGGTACCCTTTGTAATACTAGATTCAACTGTCATAATTAATAGTATCCTTTGTAATACTAAGATTCAACTGTCATAATTAATAGTGTTTTCTAATACTAGATTCAACTGTGATAATTAATAGTATCCCTTTGTAATACTAGATTCAACTGCTATAATTAATAGTATCCTTT
This sequence comes from Tachypleus tridentatus, assembly GCF_004210375.1. Classification (NCBI taxonomy): domain Eukaryota; kingdom Metazoa; phylum Arthropoda; class Merostomata; order Xiphosura; family Limulidae; genus Tachypleus; species Tachypleus tridentatus. Next base: position 149,846,933 of record NC_134833.1, on the reverse strand, counting down.
GTAATACTAGTTTGAACTGTCATAATTAATAGTATCCTTTGTAATACTAGATTCAACTGTAGCAATTAATAGTATCCTTTGTAATACTAGATTCAACTGCTATAATTAATAGTATCCTTGTAATACTAGATTCAACTGTCATAATTAATAGTATCCTTTGTAATACTAGATTCAACTGTCATAATTAATAGTATCGCCTTGTAATACTAGATTCAACTGTCATAATTAATAGTATTTTTTTTGTAATGCTTGATTCAACTGTCATAATTAATAGTATCCTTTGTAATACTAGTTTGATCTGTCATAATTAATAGTATCCTTTGTAATACTAGATTCAACTGCTATAATTAATAGTATCCTTTGTAATACTAGATTCAACTGTTATAATTAATAGTATCCTTTGTAATACTAGATTCAACTGCTATAATTAATAGTATCCTTTATAATACTAGATTCAATTGTCATAATTAATAGTATCCTTTGTAATACTAGATTCAACTGCTATAATTAATAGTATCCTTTATAATACTAGATTCAACTGTCATAATTACAGTATCCTTTGTAATACTAGATTCAACTGTCATAATTAATAGGTATCCTTTGTAATACTAGATTCAACTGTCATATTAATAGTATCCTTTGTAATACTAGATTCAACTATTATAATTAATGGTATTTTTTGTAATACCAGATTCAACTGTCATAATTAATAGTATCCTTTGTAATACCAGATTCAACTGTCATAATTAATAGTATCCTTTGTAATACCAGATTCAACTGTCATAATTAATAGTATCCTTTGTATCACCAGATTCAACTGTCATATTTAGATATTTTTCATTAGCATGTGGATGTCACGGAAAATTCAAACCCAGTTCAATAACTTCCTTTTTTAATACTTTCCGATAGTTCATAAAATCTATGGTACTATTGAACTTTACTGTTCATTACAGGGTACCAGTATTTTCCAGTAACTTTGAGGTTATCCTTTGTTATAAATTAACCAACAGATTATACAGTGTTTTCCAACAACATGTTTAACACAACGTTACGAATATCGAACATATTATATATAACACATCGATATCCAATAACCTAGAAGTTTCACGTCTTTATTCATTAAATTAGAAGTTACACGTCTTTTTTCATTAAACTAGAAGTTACATATCTTTATTCATTAAACTAGAAGTTACATATCTTTATTCAGTAACCCACAAGCTTCACACGGTACTTCAGAATTCTGTACATGTTACGATACAAATACTTCTGTGAAGTCAGATAAACTTTATAATACTCGTTGAATTACGAGATGCCAAATAATAAAGTAAATATTAATTATCTTTAATGTATTATTTTCCCACAGATTTACTCAAAATAATTTTTTTTCTACTTTTCTATCATTTTGAAGGTAAATGATGGTCAGTAGCTATCACGAAATGTCACCAGAGGGCGCTTAAAATGAACAAGTTGTTAAAAAGACAACCGTGAAAGATACAGATGTAATTTTATCACTTTTCAGCCACTCACTTCGTCGCTATAACAATTGTTACAGTATGACGTCACTGCATATTAGTTTTCTCTGGTCCATGTTCGTTCTTTCTTTCTTCATCCTTCAATCACTTTTCAATCGCCCACTGTTTTCTCAGCGGGTTCACATGATACTTGATGTGATTATAATGTGACCAATACACTCAGACATAGGTTTTGAATTAAACACTGACGGTTTTATGGCGTCAGAGACCAAACAACAAGTAATATATATTTTGGACTCGTGTAGTCCCATTTGAAGAACAAACGTTCAGCTTGTAGTCTCAGTCATCTTTGACCAATTTGAAATCTAATTACGGATTTAGACTCACGATTCAAACTTAGATTTTGAGTAATACACGAGACAGGCGTATAAAGAAAACTATTGGTTGTTCTAGTAGTGACGTTCACATTTTCAATTTGTCGCAGCCACAGGTGTGGTTATATGTCAGTGACGTGTTCTGTGAGAACTGTCTGCATGGAACATGAGAAAACTCACTTGTTGTTAGATAAGTTATTTTATTTTTTATTTCTTGTTAATTTATTGCTAAGTTTAATAAAACCGGTTCAGTACATTGTCACAAAAGTTAAAGTTTTAGTTTTTCCGAACTTATACAAGTCCTGAAAGTCACGTGAAGGTTAGATTATTTGTCAATGTCACTTGATGAGAAGTTTTATATAAAAGCGTCCATGATTAGTTACGACTTAGTCTGTGTTTGTCAGTCAAACTAACGAAGGTAAATATGTGTAAAGAGATAACATTAGTTGTTCTACTGGGGATAACACTGGGTAACTTGTCAGTAA